>NC_134361.1:26669962-26804962 GCF_048569485.1 Anomaloglossus baeobatrachus
TTATTCCCAGACCACAGAGCAAATTAATATTTCTTTTTGTCACAAATACATCACCCCTGCGCCCTGCAATGCCACAGGCTGTAAATAAGTTGTGGCCTACTGAAACCTTCATGTTTTTGTTCTAGTGTAACTAAAAAGTCTGTGAACTATAATGCTGTTGTCGCGGGCGGGGAGGAGGGTGTCAACGCTGCGCTCTCCCACTGCTCGGGTCCGGCCGCCGCTGCTCTGCGGCTGCTGCTGCTGCTCGGTGGCTCAAGCGATGGGCCGGATCCTGGGGACTCGAGCGGCGCTCCTCGCCCGTGAGTGAAAGGGGTTGATTGTTGGTGGGGAATTTGGTTAATGTCCGTGACGCCACCCACGGTTGTGGTGATTTTGGTGACACCACCGCTGCTCTGTACGGGGATCCCGGGAGCGGTTACAGGGAGCAGCTGAGTTGGTGATTCTCCCCTCCGTGGGCAGGGGGCTGGCTGTCCCGGGGCCCAGTGATGGGGTTGGGATGGTTGACAGGCGGGTTATGGGGCCTGTTGAGGTGCAGGGACGCAGGGGCAGCGCTGTGCCGCACGGCACGGAGGTACTCACTCAGCCCAAGGATGATGACACAGTTCTCGGTAAACAAGTGGCTGGTTGGACGGGTCCCTCGGACGGCTGCGGTGTTGATGTTCCCTGCAGTTAGCGGTGACGGTCTCTTCCCTGCACCTAAATACGGTTGTTGGTATCGATGGGTCCCCACCGGTAACCCGCTCCCCGGCTTGGATATGGGCCGGAGGAGCCCCACTTTGCCCGCAGGCGCTGGCCCTGAGGTACTGGTGCCTTGGCGGTGGCGTTGTCCCTCTCTCATGGTTGGACTTTTGCCTTCAATCGGGACTTTGCTGTTTAGAGACCCAGGAGGTCCCCTTCACTAACGGATTTGGCAAACTGTACGGCGACTCCAAGCCTTGCCGGGATCCGAAAGGCCCCTGCCACTGGTGCTGGCTTCTCTTCGTGTACCGGTCCGGTACCGCCGGGCCACCACCCGTCCACGGTCCTTTCGGTAACTCCAATTAGCCACTCCTGCAGACGGTCGCCGCCGTCTGCCAACCTTGCTGTCTCTGTCCGGGGCACACACCCGGACGCTCTCAGTCAGCTTCTCCTTGTTTCTCCACTGCCACTTTCTACTTCCCTCCTTCCACTTTCACTACTCAAAGCTCAACTCTGTCCACTCCTCAACTCCTCTCCAACCAAAAAACTGCTGGTTTTCCCACCTCCAGGACTGTGAACTCCTCAGTGGGTGGAGACCAACCGCCTGGCTCCACCCCCTGGTGTGAACATCAGCCCCCGGAGGAGGGCAACAAGGGTTTGTGTTCTGACTTCGGTGTTCCTGCAGGGATGTGGGGTGTGGGTGATGTTGTGACCTGTGACCCCTGGCTTGCCCAGGGCGTCACACTGTAACCATGAAGAGTATTGCCCATCCTGAGTATTGAGTAACGGTCAAGATGTGCACCTCTGAGTGAGCAAAGTTTTGGTTATCTGTAGGACACCAGTGTATTATATTGTCATGCTGTTCCATATCCCTGTATGGCAGTTCCCCTTCACCTCTTCCCTACTGCATTCACTATTTGACACCTTTTAATAGATTTGGTACCATTCTCTTCAATGCAATTTTTCATATTTCGTTAAGAAATGCCAACATTAGAAGGTCTGTGCCATGCGCTGTCCGGATCCACACTCATGGATTACAGCAACGGCATCGGAAACTGTTCACATTGCAGAGTCCGACAGGCAACCTGGTTTCTCTTAAATGCACAGCTCTGCCGGGCGTCGGCTGAGTTGTGTCCACTGCTTCAACCATGTAGGAGTAAATCCTTCTCTGAGCAGTGTGTGTCAGGTTGCTGATGACCATCCAGAGCTGGTCTCTCCCTATTTAAAGGTAGGGGAGTTTGTTAGGCGAACGCTGAAGATAGCATCTGCTCATGTGGATATCTGCTGCCCTTAGTGATCCTCTTTTGGTGCGATCTCTTGCTTGTGTGGTGTGCAAGTGTCCCTAGGTGTGCGTTACTTCCTCCCATATATTTCCTCCTGTGCCTTTATTGTCTTCCCTTTATGGTTCTTTGCAGAGTGTTCGAGTTTCAGTTTTTCCCCCTGCCCGTGTCTTTTTGGCTGGGGGTTATCTCGGTGTGTCCTGCCCATCCCGGGTGTTTGATGGTGCGGGGGTTAGGTCAGGGCGTGAATAAGAGACAGGGACACGTTTAGGGCCCAGACCTCACTACCCTTAAGTCTACCTCTGGGTTGAGGGTCAGTGCAGGGATCCCAGTCTTAGGGCCAGTTAAGGTCTTCCCAGCTAGCCTAGCCCACCAGTGACAGTCTACCCCATACCTCTCCTCCTGCTCCCTCTTTGACCAGCTACAATCTGGCTTCCGACCGCATCATTCCACTGAAACTGCCTAACTAAATTAACCAATGAACCAAAGCCAAGCGACACTACTCTATCCTCCTCCTCCTGGACCTGGCCTCTGCCTTCGACACAGTAGACCATTCCCTCCTACTACAGATTCTCTCATCTCTGGGCATCACAGACTTGGCCCTATCTTGGATTTCTTCATACCTAACCAACCGAACTTTCAGCGTCTCCCATTCTCACACCACTTCCTCATCTCGCCCCCTATCTGTCGGTGTCCCCCAAGGCTCAGTTCTTCGACCCCTGCTGTTCTCCATCTACACCTTCGGGCTGGGACAGCTCATAGAGTCCCACGGCTTCCAGTATCATCTCTATGCCGATGATACACAGATCTAGCTCTCTGGACCTGACATTACCTCTCTACTAACCAAAATTCCACAATGTCTGTCTGCTATTTCATCCTTCTTCTCTGCGCGATTCCTAAAACTTAACATGGATAAAACAGAGCTCATTGTCTTTCCTCCTCCTCACTCATCTCCTCCAACAAGCCTTTCCATCAAACTCGATGGTTGCTTACTCTCCCCAGTCTCACAGGCTCGTTGCCTTGAAGTGTCCCTCGACTCTGCTCTGTACTTCAAGCCACACATCCAAGCCCTCTTCAACTCATGCCGATTACAACTCAAAAACATCTCCCAGATCCGTGCTTTCCTTAACCAAGAATCAGCAAAAACATAGTGCATGCTCTCATCATCTCCCGCCTTGACTACTGCAACCTCCTGCTCTCTGGCCTAACACTCTTGCACCCCTCCAATCTATCCTAAACTCTGCGGCCTGCTTAATCCACCTCTCCCCTCGCTATTCCCCAGCCTCGCCACTCTGCCAATCCCTTCACTGGCTTCCCATCACCCAACGACTTCAGTTCAAAACATTAACCATGACATACAAAGCCATCCACAACCTGTCTCCTCCTTACATCTGTGACCTAGTCTTCCGGTACCTACCTGCACGCAACCTCAGATCCTCACAAGATCTCCTTCTCTGCTCCTCTCTTATCTCCTCTTCCCACAATCGCGTACAAGATTTCTCCCGTGCATCCCCCATACTCTGGAACGCTCTACCTCAGCACATCAGACTCTCCCCTACCGTGGAAAGCTTCAAGAGGAACCTCAAGACCCACCTCTTCCAACAATCCTACAACCTACAATAGCCCTCAGTCCAGTAGACCACTGCGCAACCAGCTCTGTCCTCACCTATTGTACCTCACCCATTCCCGGTAGACTGAGCCCTCGCGGGCAGGGTCCTCTCTCCTCCTATACCAGGCTGTTTTGTACTGTTAATGATTGTTGTATGTATACCCTCTTTCACTTGTAAAGCGCCATGGAATAAATGGCGCTATAATAATAAATAATAATAATAATCTTTTATTATACTATTCTCTCCATAACTTGGTGTTTTGACATATGGATTACAACCATTTAGAAAAATAGCCGTGACTTTTGCTCGAGATGCCGTCACTCTGTCAGGGGTCCTCCATCATGTGGATGGCTATAGGTGTAGGTCCGGATCATACGACATGAGAACTGAATTGGCCATTGTTCCAGCAAATTAAAGTGTCACCGAGGAATGCGGAGAATGAGTGCGAGCATCTGCCGCGCTCCACAGTCACATCTACCTCCCAGTTTACACCAGTAATTGTGTAGAAGATTAAAGAGACAATAGTGGGGCGAACACCCAGAAAGCAGGACTGACAGCATCAATGCAAGTGAAAACGTTGTCTGATACCGGTATGGCCGGGTACGGGGGTACGTTTCTTATCGTTGGGGGGCACTTACACTGTCCTCATGCTGTGTCATCAATAGGCAGCACAGGGTTTGATCTTAGGTTTGGGGAGTAGTTTATCTGAGTAGAAGAAACTTAGCTGAGGGTCCAGTAGGACACAAGGCACAAGGGTGACACCATAAGGCTAACGGAGAAAATGAAACTAGAGAACATGAAGATCTGCTGTGACTCACGAGCCAAGCGAGAATTTTCCACCCCTTAGAGCAGATCTGTCACCAGATTTAGAAATACAAACTGTGTACAATATAAAATAGGTCTCTTAGACCTGAGGACTCTAGTGTACTTACTTTGAAAGTCCATGTCAGAATAGCTATATGATCCTGATATAAAAATATTAGCCTCATATGAGTCTTTCTAAGGAGTGAGAGCCCATGAGCACAAATATACTCATTTTTTTCCCTACCTAGCCTGACTGACAGCTGCAGCTTGTACTAAGCAGTGTAAGATTTCAGCAGCAGGGAGGAGGGATACTAAGGAACTGTCGATCAGGCTAGACGAGTGTATATTCAGCAGCAGGGAGGAGGGATACTGAGGAGCTGCTAATAAGGTTAGGAAATTGGATATTTAGTAGCAACAAGAATGGACACTGAGGAGCTGTCAGTCAGGTTAGGTGTAGTATCAGCAGCAGGGAGGAGGGACACTCAGAAGCTGTTGATCAGGATAGATGGGCAGACATTAAGCAACAGGTAGGAGGGACACTGAGGAGCTACTGATCAGAATAGATTGGCAGAGAATAAGCAGCAGGTAGGAGGGACACTGAGGAGCTGTCAGTCAGGATAGATGGGCAGACATTAAGCAGCAGGTAGGAGGGACACTAAGGAGCTGTCAGTCAGGATAGATGGGCAGACATTAAGCAGCAGGTAGGAGGGACACTGAGGAGCTGTCAGTCAGGATAGATGGGCAGACATTAAGCAGCAGGTAGGAGGGACACTGAGGAGCTGTAAATCAGGATAGATGAGCAGATATTAAGCAGCAGACAGGAGGGACACTGAGGAGCTACTGATCAGAATAGATTGGCAGACAATAAGCAGCAGGTAGGAGGGACACTGAGGAGCTGTCAGTCAGGATAGATGGGCAGACATTAAGCAGCAGGTAGGAGGGACACTAAGGAGCTGTCAGTCAGGATAGATGGGCAGACATTAAGCAGCAGGTAGGAGGGACACTGAGGAGCTGTCAGTCAGGATAGATGGGCAGACATTAAGCAGCAGGTAGGAGGGACACTGAGGAGCTGTAAATCAGGATAGATGAGCAGATATTAAGCAGCAGACGGGAGGGACACTGAGGAGCTACTGATCAGAATAGATTGGCAGACATTAAGCAGCAGGTAGGAGGGACACTGAGGAGCGGTCAGTCAGGATAGATGGGCAGACATTAAGCAGCAGGTAGGAGGGACACTGAGGAGCTGTCAGTCAGGATAGATGGGCACACATTAAGCAGCAGGTAGGAGGGACACTGAGGAGCTACTGATCAGAATAGATTGGCAGACATTAAGCAGCAGGTAGGAGGGACACTGAGGAGCTACTGATCAGAATAGATGGGCAGACATTAAGCAGCAGGTAGGAGGGACACTGAGGAGCTGTCAGTCAGGATAGATGGGCAGACATTAAGCAGCAGGTAGGAGGGACACTAAGGAGCTGTCAGTCAGGATAGATGGGCAGACATTAAGCAGCAGGTAGGAGGGACACTGAGGAGCTGTCAGTCAGGATAGATGGGCAGACATTAAGCAGCAGGTAGGAGGGACACTAAGGAGCTGTCAGTCAGGATAGATGGGCAGACATTAAGCAGCAGGTAGGAGGGACACTAAGGAGCTGTCAGTCAGGATAGATGGGCAGACATTAAGCAGCAGGTAGGAGGGACACTGAGGAGCTGTCAGTCAGGATAGATGGGCAGACAATAAGCAGCAGGTAGGAGGGACACTGAGGAGCTGTCAGTCAGGATAGATGGGCAGATATTAAGCAGTAGGTAGGAGGGACACTGAGGAGCTACTGATCAGAATAGATGGACAGACAATAAGCAGCAGGTAGGAGGGACACTGAGGAGCTGTCAGTCAGGATAGATGGGCAGACATTAAGCAGCAGGTAGGAGAGGCACTGATGTGCTATTGTCGTGGATGGGTGCCGCCTCCGCTGCAGCAACCGGGGCTGCTCGAGTGACGCTCGGATCCGGGATCGTGTCCTGGGCTCGAGTGGTAACCGGACCCGAGGCTCGTGCAACCGCCCGTCCTCGCACACAGTGAAAAAGGGAGGTATTTACAGGGGAGATTGTCTGTGACGCCACCCGTGGGTTGCGGTGACAGGATGGTGGCACCGCCGCTGCCTCTTAGGGCCGGCGTCCGGGACCGATGACGTGAGGGCAGCAAGGTGGTATCCCCTCCACGGTTAGGGGAAAGGTGTAGTCCCAGGGCCCAGGTGTAGGTAAGGAGCAGAGCTGGGGCGCTGTCGGCAGGTTGGACCGGATGATACCGGTGTACTCACAATTAGGAAGAAATCACGCCAAGTCTGTATTGTAAACCAAGGCCGGATAACGGTTGCCTCTGGAGGAGCCTGCTGGTCCTGCACACGGGTTAGCAATGTAGGGGCCCTTCCTCCTGCACTTGTGTCTTGTGGTGTATGGATTAACCCCACGTGGAACGGGAGAAATCGGCTCCCCTGCAGCTTTGGACGCAGAGGGAGCCATTCGCTGCAGACGCTGACCCGTGGGACTTTAATGGGTTCTTGGCGGACACCCTATCCCCCGCGATGGGCTGCCGGTCTGCTCTATCTGGGCTTCTGTCTTCAGGAACAAGGCCTGGTACCTTGTCCCGCTAGTCAATTAACAAAGGGTTTGAAGTCCATGAGAAAAGAGACGGAAGGCACTCACAAGATATGCGGTAAAAAAAGCTATTTTATTCGACCATCAGGTCAGGGGGAAAGGCGTGAGGGAGGTGGGTACACACAATCCGTCGGACGATGGCCGTTTCGCGTCTTTACAACCAACGCTTCCACGAGTCCATACAAACTGACATGAGTGTACTACACTTAAGCACATTCAGGACACACTTGATGTGCAATGCCAATTAGTAAATTTAAAACCAATGTTTTAAAAACAACCAAACATACAGACTGCAATGACAGAAGTAAAGTTGGACAAACCAAAATACTATACATTTAAGTTCAATACATTTATCTGTAATGTCCACAATGCTATAGCACTTAGATATAGTTTACACATTATTTTTACCATGTGGAGCCACAAAGCAGAGAAAGGAAGGCCTTTTAAGCTGAAAAAAAAAAAGAATTTTCCTTTGATTATAGTATGAGAGAGAATTTTTTCCACTAGGAAAAATATATATATTTTTGAATGTGCTTAAGAGTAGTACAGTCATATCAGTTTGTATGGACTCGTGGAAGCGTCGGTTGTAAAGACACAAAACGGCCGTCGTCCGACGGATTGTGTGTACCCACCTCCATCACGCCTTTCCCCCTAACCTGATGGTCGAATAAAACATTTTTTTTTAAAGTATATCTGGTGAGTGCCTTCCGTCTCTTTTCACATGGACTGTATGGATTGTTGTCTTTTGGAATGAGCACCGTGGCCAGAATGCAAAGAAATTTACAAGCCATATAATGCATGTATAAACCTGAAATAGGAAGATTGAGCGGTTTAGCTCGCTGAATGGTGCCAGTGTTTCCTCCTTTCTTTGTTTTGTCTTGGTAACAAAGGGCTTGAAGCTTGCCTCGTCCTAGGGTCCAGGTACCCCGCCTGTGCTTGGCCTCCGGACTGGATTCCCATTGTCGGTACGGTGAGCTACAACCCTGCCCCGGTCCACTTCAGGTCTCCTGCGACTGGATCTCCGTCGCCTGTAGCCCTACAAAGCTGTCTGCCACCTAGTCGGTCCTCCCGTGGTCCAAGGGCTCCAACCTTGACCACACTGCCACTTCAGCTCCTGTCACCGACTCCAACTCCACTCTCAACACACTCTCAACAGACTAACTGGTTCCCACCCCTTGTCACCTCAAGACCCCTAGGTGGGCGTTCCCATCCATCTGGTCCCGCCCACTGGTGTGTCCTGGCTGTCATGGGGGGAGACTAGCATTTGTGGCTGATGTAACTGTGTGTGGGATGTGTGGTGTTAATTCCCAAGGAGGAGGCGATTCCTGTACCCTTGGTGGGGGGTACAGTCATCTGTGACTACCTGGTTTTGCCAGGGCGTCACACTACTGATCAAGATAAATGGGCAGACAATAAGCAGCAGGTAGGAGAGACACTGAGGAGCTGTCAATAAGAATAGGTGAGCAGACATTAAACAGCAGGTAGGAGGAACACTGAGGAGCTGTATATCAGGTCAAGTGAGCAATGATTAAGTGTGTTATCAAAGTCAAGACATTTTGGCAGATACACAAGACAAATCATTGGGGGTTTCTAACACAAATTTCCATAACAAAGAAGATTATCAGATACTCAAAACACACTAATAGCTAAAAGTATTCCTCCCATCAATAGCAGAGAATTGTTTCTTAAAGATATTTACTAAGACTATAATATTAATATGACTTTATGTAGTATATGGTCAAAATCATCAGGAGAATGGAGGACATTATACTGCAGTACTGAACAGTGCAGCTGTGAATCCAACTCAGATCAGTAGGGCTCTGACCCCCGGTGATCCCACTGACTACAGCGATCCCACTGACTACAGCGACTACTGACTGCAGCTCAGTTTCATTCAAGTCAATTCAATTCAATGGAATTGAGCTGCAATACCAGACACAGCCAATGCAAAATACATGGAGCTGTGACCACTAAGTAATGAGGCGCATGCAGCAATGGGTTTGGCATCCTGAGCACGGCACACTCTTGGCATTTGTGAATGTCAACGCTGTTTAATGATACATCAAAAAATCAGTACCGTATTTATTCCATTAATTTCATGTCCATCCTCAGGAGCACTGCAACCCCTTGTATCAGGATGGACGACATATTATGTAAATGTGCGGCGGTGCGGCCTATGTGTAAGGTGCGGTCTCCTTTAAGGTGCTCGGTTTTCTTCCCCCTGTAAGCGGTGACCTGTGATGTCAGGGTTTCTCTTTAGTAAATATCACTGTGACGAAGACGCAGTTGTGGCCTAGTGATGGGCCGTCCTGCTCTTTTTGGTGATCAGGTTCCCATGGCTCCACTCACCAAAAAGGGCCGGCCTTTTCAGATCCTAAATGAATCCCTATTAAATATGTTTTCACCCCAGCTGAACACATATTTAAGATGTTTTCAAAACCCCACCCACCCACTGATGAAACCACGCCCACATCAAATGGGCCAATTAAATTGCTTAGTAGGCGGGGTTTGTTCAGGTGGGCGGAGTTTTGCCCACCAAACACCCAAATTTTATGGCCAGTGAGAGCTATTAAGAGAATTTTTTGGCTCTCACTGGGGTGCTGCCTCCTGTCAGTCACAGCAGGGAGCCGGGTCTTTGTGTCGGATCATTCGGGACCGACACATCACTATTCTGGGCCTCCATAATCTGTGGCCTAACAGCTGTGACTGATACAATTCCACATCTGGCACATAGGCATGACCTGCTGTGACCGTGAACCGCCTTCTAGAAAGGATCAGCACCGCTGCGGGAGAGGAAAAAGCTGGTAGTCACATTGCCGTCCCCGACTCTGCCGTATCTCACAGCCCATTGTTTTTCCAAATGATGAAACACTGTGTGCACAGGGCCTTAGGGTACATTTACACCAAGATTTTTAAAGGAGTACTCCCATCTCCAAGATACTATCCCTATATGTAGTAGGTGTAATAATAATAATAATAATATTAGAAAAATCCTAAAATTACAAATGTAGTATAGTTCTCCTGATATAGCTATGTCTTACCTCATGTGCAGGGCATTGCAGCTTAGGTATACATGGTTACGTCCACTCATAGTGACAGTTATGCCGGCGTCACACGCCCCCATCGATAGTGCAACACGAGCAATTTGTTGCCCGTGGCGCACAAAGTCGGTAACCCCCGTCACACGTACTAACCTCCCGAACGACCTCACTGTGGGCGGCGAACATCCACTTCCTGAAGGGGGAGGGCCGCTCGGCGTCACAGCGACGTCACACAGCCGCCGGCCAATAGAAGCGGAGGGGCGGAGATGAGCGGGACGTAACATCCCGCCCACCTCCTTCCTTCCTCATTGCCGGCGGGACGCAGGTAAGCTGTGTTTGTCGTTCCCGGGGTGTCACACGGAGAGATGTGTGCTGCCTCAGGAATGATGAACAACCGGCGCGCAGAAGGAGGAACGACATTTTGAAAATGGACGACGTGTCAACGAGCAACGATAAGGTGAGTATTTTTGCTCGTTCACAGTCGTTCGGAGGTGTCACATGGTACGATATCTCTAATGATGCCGGGTGCGCGCCACGGAATCCATGACCCCGACGACATATCGCACCGTGTGACGCCGGCATTAGTTGCGCGTGGTCGTAACCAAAGATACTAAAGCTGCAATGCCCTGCACATGAGGTAAGAAACGGCTAATCCACATCAAAAATCACTTCTAATGCTCTTTGATGTGGATTGTGAAGTGGATCAACTTCAAATTCCAAGTATAAACACTCCATGTGAATGGAAAGCAAAAGGAAAGTTATTCACAGAGAGTTCGAAGCCGCATGTGATGTGGATTGTGGAGCAGTGTCGCGGGCGGAGGAGGGGACGCTACGCTCTCCCACTGCTCGGGTCCGGCTGCCGCTGCTGCGGCCTGCTGCTGCTCGGTGGCTCGAGCGATGGGCCGGATCCCGGGGACTCGAGCAGTGCTCCTCGCCCGTGAGTGAAAGGGGTTTGGTTTTTGGGATAGTTTATTGTCCGTGACGCCACCCACGGTTGTGGTGATGGTGTGGGCACCACCGCTGCTCTGTCTGGGGAGCCCGGGAGTGGTGGTATGGAGCAGCCAGTTGTTGATTTGCCCCTCCGTGGGTAGGGGGTTTGGGGTCCCGGGGCCCAGTGATGGGGTTGGGATGGTGGACAGGCGGGTTATGGGGCCTGTGGAGGTGCAGGGGCGCAGGGGCAGCGCTGTGCCGCACGGGATACTCACTCAGCCAGTAATCACGACACAGTCTACGGTAAACAAACGGCTGGTTGGACGGGTCCCTCGGACAGCCACGGTGCTGATGTTCCCTGCAGTTAACGGTGACGGTCTCTTCCCTGCACCTAAGTATAGTCTTTGGTAGCGATGGATTCCCACCGGTAACCCGCTCCCCGACTTGGATATGAGCCGGAGGAGCCCCTCTTTGCCCGCAGGCGCTGGCCCTGGGAAACTGGTGCCTTGGCGGTGGCGGTGTCTCCCCTTAACGGTCGGACTGTTGCCTTCAATCGGGACTTGGTTGTTGGGAGACCCAGTGGTCCCCTTCACTGACGGATTTGGCAAATTCGGCGACTCCTAGCCTTGCCGGGATCCGAAAGGCCCCTGCCCTGGTGCTGACTGTTCTTTGTATACCGCTCCGGTACCGCCGGGTCACCACACGTCCACGGTCCTTTCGACAACCTCCGAGCAATCTCTCCTGCAGACGGTCACCGCCGTCTGTCAACCTTGCTGTCTCAGTCCGGGGCACACACCCGGACCAACTTCAGGCTTCTTGCTGTCACTTTTCTCTGTCTACTTCCAAAACTGTCACTTGCTCCTCTACTACTTCAACTCATCACTCAAGCTCTGCCTGAGCTAAACTGTTTACTCCTTCTACTTCAAGCTCTCACTCTAATCTGCCTGGTTCTTCCCGCCTCCAGGGCTGTGAACTACTCAGTGGGTGGAGCCAACCGCCTGGCCCACCCCCTGGTGTGGACATCAGCCCCTGGAGGAAGGCAACAAGGGTTTCTGGTCTGACCTTGGTGTTCCTGCAGGGAATGTGGGGTGCGTGTGATGTTGTGACCTGTGACCCCTGGCTTGCCCAGGGCGTCACAGCAGAATCAGCTGCAAAATCCTCATCAAAAAGCCCTGGATGAACATCCGACCCCCGATACCACATATAGTCACTGCTCTGCGGGAAGAATTCAGGTGCTTCCTGACCCCTCCAAATGCAGGTGATTGTGTCACGTTATCACTCGCCTGTCACCTATCTACGTAGACAGTCACACGGCTCTGATCTCTGTGACACCCACTGACATCCTGTGACTTGGGGCCGAGCCCATAGCTACAAATGTGAGTCTGATCACGGGAGATAATGTACAGATATACAGTGCCTTGTGAAAGTAATAACCCCCAGAGCTGTACTCACTATTCTGCTGGTGCAGTCACTGTGTACATACATTACTGATCCTGAGTTACATCCTGCATTATACTCCAGAGCTGCACTCACTATTCTGCCTGTGCAGTCACTGTGTACATACATTACATTACTTATCCTGTACTGATCCTGAGTTATAACCTGTATTATACCCAAGAGCTGCACTCACTATTCTGCCTGTGCAGTCACTGTATACCTACATTACTGATCCTGAGTTACATCCTGTATTATACTCCAGAGCTGCACTCACAAAAATGTTTAAAGAAAAGTTGTAATGGAACAAAATAGGTAAAAAGCCAAGGGGTATAATACAGGAATCTAACTCAGGATCAGTACAAGAGAGGTAATGTAATGTACAGTATGTACACAGTGACTGCAGCAGCAGAATAGTGAGTGCAGCTCTGGAGTATAATACAGGATGTAACTCAGGATCAGTAATGTAATGTATGTGCACAGTCACTGCACCAGCAGAATAGTGAGTGCAGCTCTGGAGTATAATACAGGATGTACAGTTAGGTCCAGAAATAATTGGACAGTGACACAATTTTGGCGAGTTGGGCTCTGCATGCCACCACATTGGATTTGAAATGAAATTTCGACAACAGAATTCAAGTGCAGATTGTAACGTTTAATTTGAAAGTTTGGACAAAAATATCTGATAGAAATTGTAGGAATTGTCACATTTCTTTACAAACACTCCACATTTTAGGAGGTCAAAAGTAATTGGACAAATAAACCAAACCCAAACAAAATATTTTTATTTTCAATATTTTGTTGCGAATCCTTTGGAGGCAATCACTGCCTTAAGTCTGGAACCCATGGACATCACCAAACGCTGGGTTTCCTCCTTCTTAATGCTTTGCCAGGCCTTTACAGCCGCAGCCTTCAGGTCTTGCTTGTTTGTGGGTCTTTCCGTCTTAAGTCTGGATTTGAGCAAGTGAAATGCATGCTCAATTGGGTTAAGATCTGGTGATTGACTTGGCCATTGCAGAATGTTCCACTTTTTTGCACTCATGAACTCCTGGGTAGCTTTGGCTGTATGCTTGGGGTCATTGTCCATCTGTACTATGAAGCGCCGTCCGATCAACTTTGTGGCATTTGGCTGAATCTGGGCTGAAAATATATCCCGGTACAATTCAGAATTCATCCGGCTACTCTTGTCTGCTGTTATGTCATCAATAAACACAAGTGACCCAGTGCCATTGAAAGCCATGCATGCCCATGCCATCACGTTGCCTCCACCATGTTTTACAGAGGATGTGGTGTGCCTTGGATCATGTGCCGTTCCCTTTCTTCTCCAAACTTTTTTCTTCCCATCATTCTGGTACAGGTTGATCTTTGTCTCATCTGTCCATAGAATACTTTTCCAGAACTGAGCTGGCTTCATGAGGTGTTTTTCAGCAAATTTAACTCTGGCCTGTCTATTTTTGGAATTGATGAATGGTTTGCATCTAGATGTGAACCCTTTGTATTTACTTTCATGGAGTCTTCTCTTTACTGTTGACTTAGAGACAGATACACCTACTTCACTGAGAGTGTTCTGGACTTCAGTTGATGTTGTGAACGGGTTCTTCTTCACCAAAGAAAGTATGCGGCGATCATCCACCACTGTTGTCATCCGTGGACGCCCAGGCCTTTTTGAGTTCCCAAGCTCACCAGTCAATTCCTTTTTTCTCAGAATGTACCCGACTGTTGATTTTGCTACTCCAAGCATGTCTGCTATCTCTCTGATGGATTTTTTCTTTTTTTTTCAGCCTCAGGATGTTCTGCTTCACCTCAATTGAGAGTTCCTTAGACTGCATGTTGTCTGGTCACAGCAACAGCTTCCAAATGCAAAACCACACACCTGTAATCAACCCCAGACCTTTTAACTACTTCATTGATTACAGGTTAACGAGGGAGACGCCTTCAGAGTTAATTGCAGCCCTTAGAGTCCCTTGTCCAATTACTTTTGGTCCCTTGAAAAAGAGGAGGCTATGCATTACAGAGCTATGATTCCTAAACCTTTTCTCCGATTTGGATGTGAAAACTCTCATATTGCAGCTGGGAGTGTGCACTTTCAGCCCATATTATATATATAATTGTATTTCTGAACATGTTTTTGTAAACAGCTAAAATAACAAAACTTGTGTCACTGTCCAAATATTTCTGGACCTAACTGTAACTCAGGATCAGGAATGTAATGTATGTACACAGTGACTGCACCAGCAGAATAGTGAGTGCAGCTCTGGAGTATAATACAGGATCTAACTTGGGATCAGTACAGGATCAGTAATGTATATTCACAGTGACTGCACCAGCAGAATAATGAGTGCAGCCAATATATATATTTACTTATTTATTTATTTATTTATTTTTTGGACATTACACCTTTAACACGAGAAAATGCAACAAAAATTGGTAAAAACATCCTCTTTACGCCAAGATGGTCTCAATATAAATGTGAGCTTGGAGCTAAAAATCCAAATCCTCACTCGGCTCTTTATGGGTCTCAGAAAATAGCGATTCTGAGAAACAAATGAAGCAAAAAATGCCCCTGAGCTTCTTCTTTGTTGGCAGCTCTGTGTGAGCAGGGTATACGGCAGATTGTGTGCGCTCCTCCTCGGTGGACATGCTCTGCAGTAACCTTATCTGTACTTCATACTGAATTTGCTGTCATGTCCAGGATAAGTACTCTCTTCTCTGGAGTACTGCACTTTAGTTGGTTGCAACAGTTGAAGTGTCGTTAAGAGACTCTATTTCTGAGGCTGCCTACAGGGACATCTCTGAAGCCAAATTCCATACCCCTCCCCATACCAGTAACTATACAGAAACATTAAAGGGGTTTTCCAGTTTTTTGTACATAACGTTTAACCCATAAATATTAATAAGATCTGTAATATTCTACTATACTTTGTGTTTTATTTCTTCACCATTGTCACAGGAGAAGCATTGATACTTATATAATTAAAAAGTGAACTCACAGTAGAAATTGCCCAAGCGACGCCCTCTTTTCTGACATCACTTCCTGCTCTTCTGCCATTGGCTGAAGCTGTAGTTCACAGCCTTCCTGTTCTGTCCACTGCTCTTCTGCCATTGGCTGAAGCTGTAGTTCACAGCTTTCCTGCTTTGTCCACTTCCACCGTTCCATCCCGCCATGAACATAATACGGATCAGCTCAGAAGTTTCTGTTTTCTGCAGTGGATAAAGGTTTGGGCTTTTTGATCAAAAGGGATCTCTTACCTGGAACCTCGTGCAGCCTCAACATATGGAGTAGAATTCAAAAGGCCATAAAGTTTCCTTACACATTTTCTGTCACACCAAGTGTGATGTTGGAATATGGGCGGGTTGTGTATAGTTTTGTGTAGGTTCGTATTTTGGGTCTGTGCTCTGTCCTGTGTGCAGGTTTAATCCCTCCCCTGCCGGGCGTTTGTTCCTAAGTCTGGTGGATGGGGGCCTGGAATCCACTTAAACTCTCTGTTTAACTGTGAGATTGTTCAGTCTGTGGAGAGCTTCAAGAGACAAGGAGTAAGATCAATCCTCTGGGGGGAGAAGCTACAGGCAGCACCCCAAACAGCCGTTGAGAAACCCCCATTTGCCTGGAAAAGGACTGCTGGAGGATTGTGACTTATTATCGGGACATTTATGCCATTACTGGACTATTTTACCCTCTGTGTGGTGGATTATTTGATGGACATTCTGGGTTGCATGGAATAAAGGAACTTTGAATTTCTCACTCATCTCTCGCTCTGTTGATTGTGTGATATCGGAGAAGGACCCTGTAACACCAGGGTGAGGGAATGCCCAGCGTGTGGCGCAACACAGAGGGAAAACCAGTGAGGATGTAAAGGAAGGCTCTCACATTCACCTATGGCTGATCCCTGCTGTCTCTAATGTCCCTAGATGGGTCTTTCCCTCCTGTGCAAAATCATATGCCTAGGCCCTCGCTGACTCTGAACCTACCCAGACTAGGGTGTTGACCAGCAAGACACTAGTCCCACTACTACAATAAAACAACACAAGGAAGGTAAGATAAACAGCTGAGGAAAGAAAAAACAAAAAGTACTCTACAGCTTCTCCAGCAGGAAACTATGCAGCTGCAACTGAAATGTAACCACAGCTATGCAGAGACGAGCTTTCAATGTGGTCTGTATAGAGAATATCTATCACCGGCATGGAATTGCAGTGTGGAATTGTGGTGCTGTGAACAGATTGATGTTGTTGCGCCCCATGTGATGCGGTAGGACCTAGTGAAGAAGAAGAGGCCAGAAAATAAGAGGATGGAAGATAGAAGTCAGATGAAAGAAAACAGAGGCAACCATAGGTCCAGCACCGGCTGGAGATTAATGGGGAGGGTCCACCCGTTCCTTGCATATTCAATTTGCACCAAATTTATTTGAAATTAATATTGCAAGAAGAATTTGAGCACATTTTCCAAAATTACATTGCTCATTGGTTTGTTTAATTATGAAACAATAAGTAGCAATGGTAGAAGAAGAGTTGCATCTCCAAACATGTATATGGTCATTTACAAAGAATACCCGGGCCCCACTCCCTGTAAACTCAGAAACACCAACATAGCTTTTTGGAGATGTTGACTTTGGAGTATAGTTGCCCAGGCTTCCCCCATTTATATGGGTTTTTAGGGTCAGTCCCCAGCATCTGGTATAGTTGGGAGGTTTTTAAAGGGGTTGTCGACTACTTTAACATTGATGGTCTCTCCTTAGGATAGATCATCAATGTCTGACCGGCCGGGGACCAACTCCCTGGCACCCCCACCAATCAGGTGTTCTCAGTGCCGGTGGTGGTAGCAGCCAGCAGGCATCCAAAAATGCTCAGTTCCGGAGTTGTCTTGTCTTCTGATAGCAGCCGACGCCAGGTACTGCACATCCACCTATTGATTTGAATGGGAGGCGGATGTGCAGTACTCGGCCAGTTGACGGGGCAGCTCCATAACTGTTTTTTTCCAGCAGACGGCTGCCGCTGTCTGCACCGAGAACAGCTGATTGGTGGCGGACCTCAGCCGATCAGGCATTGATGACCTATCCTAAGCATAGGCCATCAATATAAAAGTAGTGGACAACCCCTTTAAGAATGGATTGGTTCACTCTTTTGTTGCCATCCTTACTGTAGGACATTAGGCACATGGAGCCCTCGTGGCACGGTGCAGGCTATCTAGTGATGAGCAGCTCTATAGGCGGCCTCCTTTATGCATGAGCCTGTATGCAATCCTTGGCAGATGATTGTACAATAGACCCCCGTAGACATCTATAGGTGCTGTATTATGGCTTCACATATCTCAGAGGTTGCATGTAAAAGCCCTTATGCCGCTTACCAGATTCTTAGCACTTTGCTAATGCAAGGAAAGTTATAAATATCAGATTCTTACTTATAGAAAAGCAAATATTTGCATTAGATAAGTCTCAGATTCCAGTTCAGGTCCGCTCCAGATTTCTATTTTGACGTAAGAGATAAAATGTCACTTTTTACCTCTATAGGAATAAACATCTATTACAAGTAAAAGAAGTCAGGTGATTGCCTTTCTATCTTACACAAAGGCTCCCGACACTTCACTGCTCCAGATATTAACAATGCGGTGCAGGTGAGGACTGTACAAACACAGCTCTACACCGCCAGGTATAATGAATGTGTTCCTTCCAGCTGCTGTTATCTCTTGGAGCGATAAATTTATAAAAGAGTCTGTTGTATTCCATCTAGATAGATAGATAGATAGATAGATAGATAGATAGATAGATAGATAGATAGATAGATACTGTACATGGTGGGACCTCCACCAACTCCAAGAATGGGGGACCCTTGGCTCTTGTGTGGTTTTTGGAGCTGTAGAGCGAAAATGTGACAGTGAATAGAAATGTGACATGCATATTTGTTACCACTCCATTCACACAGGGGACATATGATCCACACATTTGGGGGGTCAGTGGTGGTCCAACCATACCGGATAAGTGATAAATTTTGTTTGGTTGTAGTACCCATTTAAGAGACCATGTTCTTCAGTTTGGAGATCGTTGAGGTTCTCAGGAGGGTTTTCACTATTCATCAAGGTCTTCTCAACTATTGGCTTAGTTATGGGTAGAAATTAGGAAGTCAAATCTAGACAAATCAAATTTGCCTCGAATTTAAAAAAAGATTGACCTGCTTCGCGCCCCTAGTTACACCATAGGGCCTGGTGAATGGAAGAGCTGCCCAGAACTGGGCCGGGAAAGGGAAGATAGAAGAAAGAAGTTGGAGAACACAAATCCTGCACGAAACTGGGCCCGGAAAAGGAAGATAGAAGAAAAAAGTTGGAGAACACAAACCCTGCACGAAACTAGGCCCCAAAAAGGAAGATAGAAGAAAGAAGTTGGAGAACACAAAACCTGCATGAAACTGGGCCCAGATAAGGAAGATAGAAGAAAGAAGTTGGAGAACACAAATCCTGCACGAAACTGGGCCTGGAAATGGAAAATAGAAGAAAGAAGTTGGAGAACACAAGACCTGCATGAAACTGGGCCCGGAAAGGGAAGATAGAAGAAAGAAGTTGGAGAGCACAAAACCTGCCCGAAACTGGGCCCAGAGAAGGAAGATAGAAGAAAGAAGTTGGAGAACACAAATCCTGCACGAAACTGGGCCTGGAAATGGAAAATAGAAGAAAGAAGTTGGAGAACACAAGACCTGCATGAAACTGGGCCCGGAAATGGAAAATAGAAGAAAGAAGTTGGAGAGCACAAAACCTGCCCGAAACTGGGCCCAGAGAAGGAAGATAGAAGAAAGAAGTTGGAGAACACAAATCCTGCACGAAACTGGGCCTGGAAATGGAAAATAGAAGAAAGAAGTTGGAGAACACAAGACCTGCATGAAACTGGGCCCGGAAAGGGAAGATAGAAGAAAGAAGTTGGAGAATAGAAGAACCAACCGGAATTACTACAGGGAGAGCCAGGGAGAGGCTAGTATGAGTTGGGGAGGGTATCACCATCCCTGTAGATTAATTTTGCACCAAACTCATTCTATGGGAATCGAATTTTTCACCTGAATTGAGCAAATCTGTATAAGTCAAATTTCTAGAAATGAAGTCAACTCTCGTTATGGGTAATATATCCATTTCAGTGTCAGTGCCCTAATACCCATACAGTAATATTATACTGTTCAGGAAGTCATACATTTCTCTTGAAAGCATCAACAGACGTTTTTTTTTAGCCGCCCTTCCCTGATTCCACTACTGCATATCTGACCTATACAAAGGGCTGATAGAGTTTGAGTGGCAGGTGTGCGATCACGGTTGTGTCACATGGCCCCGCACTCCTTGCTTCACAAGTGTATTTGCACAAGTAGAAGGATCGTTCTCCTCTTTCTGTGCAGTGAATAGAAGCGGCTACCACACACTGCACCATGAATACTGTGGTAGGACCTAGAAAAATATGGATCTTTGGATTTCTGCTTCTCACAACAGGTATGAAAGAGACATTATTAAGACCTAGAGAAAAAAGCTTGTAAGAGACTAAATATTCTGGCAAACGTGATATAAATCAGTACTGGTAGGCCGTCCAAAAATCCGATGTGTATGAAGGCCTCAGTTTCGGGGGCAGAGAAGGTTTGGACATATTTAATGTCAATGTCTGATGAAAACAAATGCATGCTCGGCCAAAATGAGCGTACATGTGTACAGGGATTGGGAAAGGCAGCTGCATGGTGGACATTATCCAAGGTGTATGGGCGTCTTACTAGATTTCAGATGGATACGTCCTATCAATTCTATCATCTATCTATCTATTATCTATCTAGTTATCTTAACTATCTATTCACTGTCTGTATCATCTCTATAAATATATATGAATACATATATATATATATATATATACCGTGTATATATATATATATATATGTATATATATATATATATATACAGTATATACACGTATGTGTTTAATGAATACAGAGAGGAATTCATGTCATTGTTTTGTATGTATTACTCCTATACTATATTACTATATTTATATCCATCTGTGTGTCACTTACCTATTTCTTATTTATCTCATATCTTATCTATCTATTATCTATCTGCCTATCTTTCAATCTATCTCCACCTTCTGTCAAATATATATATACAGTGCTTACAATAATTCTCTAGGATGACTGACACAATTTATATATGAGTAAATAAATCATATTTTTACTGGAACGTGAAGATGTTTTGTAATGCAGTGTAAAAAGGAGAATCCTCTATCCACCCTTATGAGTGACATCTTGGATCTTTTCCACGAGAAAGGCTTCATAGAGTAGATCCAAAATGTAACATATATGGGTGGATAAAGGAACCACTTTATTTGCACTACATTACAGTATGTTTGGAGTACTGCCATTTTTTTTATTTGTAATATATACACTGTATATACAGTGTGTGTTTGTGTGTGTCTATGTGTGTGTATGTGCGTGTATCTGTGTGTCTATGTATGTGTATGTTTGTGTGTGTGTGTATATGTGTGTGTGTGTGTGTGTGTGTGTGTGTGTATATGTGTATGTGTGTATGTTTATGTCTAAGTGTATGTATGGTATGTGTGTTTGTGTGTATGTGAGTATGTGACTGTGTATATAAGTGTGTGTGTGTGTGTGTGTGTGTGAGTGTTTGTGTATGTGTGTGTGTATATATGGGTGTGAGTGTGTGTTTCTGTGTGTGTGTGTGTGTTTGTGTGTATGTGTTTGTATGTTTACATGTGTGAGTGTGTGTACAGTAGGTACGGTATGTGTGTGTATGTGTGTGTATATATGTCTGTGTTTTTGTGTGTGTGTGTGTGTATGTGTGAGCGTGTGTGTGTATGTGAGTGTGTGTGACTGTGTATGTATATGTGTGTGTGTGTGTGTGTGTGACTGTATATATATATGTGTGTGTGTTTGTGTGTATGTGTTTGTATGTTTACATGTGTGAGTGTGTGTACAGTAGGTACGGTATGTGTGTGTATGTGTGTGTATATATGTCTGTGTTTTTGTGTGTGTGTGTGTGTGTATGTGTGAGCGTGTGTGTATGTGAGTGTGTGTGACTGTATATATATATATATGTGTGAGTGTGTGTGTGTGTGTGTGTGTGTGTGACTGTATATATATATGTGTGTGTGTATGTGAGTGTGTGTGTGACTGTGTATATATATGTGTGAGTGTGTGTGTGTGTGTGTGTGTGTGTGTGTGTGTGTATGTGAGTGTGTGTGTGACTGTGTATATATATGTGTGAGTGTGTGTGTGACTGTGTATATATATGTGTGAGTGTGTGTGTGTGTATGTGAGTGTGTGTGTGACTGTGTATATATATGTGTGAGCGTGTGTGTGTGTGTGTATTTGTGTGTGTGTTTGTGTATGTGTATGTGTGAGATTGATTGATGATTTATACTTTTTATTTTATAATCTATATATATTTTTAATGTCTACCTTTCTTTCATTCATTTATTTGTGAATTCTATGTGTTAATCGATACATATTTAAAGTGTTAATAATAATATGCTAGATAGATAGGAGGAAGACGTCCGGTTTGAATGCCGCGCTATTCACCACTCCGCAAATGTATGATTAATGATTAATGCCTTTTATTTTCATGCACAGGTCTACGCGATTCAGGAGATTTGATGTTCTTTTAGCCTGATGTCCTGATGAAGGGAGCTGAGTACTCCTGAAACGCGTAGACCTGTGCATGAAAATAAAAGGCATTAATCATTAATCATACATTTGCGGAGTGGTGACTAGCGCGGCATTCAAACCGGACTTCTTCCTCTTATCTATCCATATACTCTACCCGGGGCTGCAGCTTTCTACTAGGAGACTACATACGATTAAAGGGGTTGTGACAGCCACAACTCCTATAGGTAAGTGGTTTTTACCCTAAATTTACTAACATTATCGTTGGTAAGACCCTATTGTGCTTTTCTTCTACAGTTGATATCATCAATAATAATATCCTATGCATTATTCAAGTGTGTGAGCCTGTAGCCTAGAATTTAAAAACTCACTTGTGTCTTTACAGATATTGTATACTAACATATACATTCATACATACTGTATGTACATATACGCACAGTCAATACATTACAATTCTAGATTACTTAGAGACCTATATGTACACAATTATAGGTGGGCACGACCCATTCAGTTTGCTTGTACACTGCAAGAAAGGAGGTGTGGGGGAGATGTGGGGCATCAAGCACAAAATATGGATATTACTTTATTAAAATTATGTTCAATACATAAATACAGCACCATAATCAAGCACTGAACAGGACCAAACACTGTGCATTTATATATTACCAGTACCAAGCTCAGCACATGAATGCAGTACCTGAACCAAGGTCAGTACATAAATAACATAACAGAACCAAGAACAATGCATTAATACAGAAGCAAGTTCGGTATGAATACAATTCAGAACCAAGTTAAACACATAAAAATTACAGTATTATGATCAGTATGCAAATACTGTACCAGAACCAAGCTAAGTACATAAATATGGTACCAATACTAATAAATACAGTACTAGTAGCATGGTGTATACATGAATAAAGCACCTGAACCAAGATTTGTACACAAATTCAATACCAAAACCAAGCTGAGTACACTTAGTATAAATCTCATTACATAAATACAGTTTTCGTATTGTTACTTTGCCAAGTCTAGCTTACAAATACTATAGAAAACCAAGCTTAGTACATAAATACAGTACCAGAACCAATATCATTAAATAAGCACAGTACTAGTATCAAGTTCAATACAGGAATACAGTATCAGTACCAAGACTAATAAACAAATACCATACGAGAACCTAGCCAAGTTCATAAATTTAACACCGAAATCAAGCTCCATACCTAAATACAGTACCAAGATCGTATATAAATACAGCACCAAAACCAGCACCAGTACATTTGTACAATACCAATTGGAGGATCATAACATAAAAACTGGACCAGAAACAAGCCTAACATATATATATATATATATATATATATATATATAGGTTTCTGCAACGTGTAATTGCATTTTGCAGCATGGACTTTAACAGTGGGAAAGGTTAGCTAGACATGTCGTTTCATAATCAATTGTGGAACCATATGTCTTTGATGCAGATCATATAGAGAATTGTATACGGATGTGACACCATAGGAGCCAGAACAAGCAATTCCATTCAGTCTTGAATGGAAGTTGAGTGAAGAGGACTAAACGATTCCTTTTCTTTCCCATCTGGTTTAGACCTCCAGGATGAATTCACTTGACCACAACTCGCCTCTGCAAAATGAAATTATATTTATTATATTGCTTCATGCTATGTCCTCCAAATTTTAATAGTATTTGACACAGCGTGACACCTTGGTATGTATCGGTACCACACACTGTGTCCATCATTATCTATCTCTCTCTTCATTGTAATAGATTATGTGTGACATGGCACTCACATCTCCAATTACCGTAATTAAAGGGGTTCTCTGGTTTGAACAATCACTTCTTGTCAGAAGGATCCCCTAGCCATAAGTTGATCATAGGTTACCCCAATGCAGTTACAAAATGATCAGATTTATGCGGTAACCAACAATAGGTTTTCTGAAATGATCCAAGAGAACTTTGTGATAGCTCCTGTATGTAGACTGTCGTGTAGATCCTCCTATCTTTGTGAGATGGGTTTGATCCACTGTTGTAGGATAAGATACTTCATCTCTATGCATTCAAGAGATGGTTCATGGAAAATTTTACATTTGATCATCACTGTTTGTCTGTTACGGTATGCCATAACATGTTTTTTTCTTCTCAGCAGTCTCTGTAATTGAGGCTCAGAATACCAGATCCACTTCCGTAGCCGATTACATCAAGAAATTGCTCAATGATTTGGCAACGTTAATAAAGCAACTGATTAGTCATATCATACCAACTTCTGCCCCACCAAGTACCACACCAACAACTGCCTCCACTACTACATCTACCACATCAAGAGCTGCTACCACATCATTCTCTATGTCTACCACAGCAACAAATGCTTCTACCGCATCATCTCCACCTTCTACGACATTAACAACGGATTCTACCACATCATCCAACCCTTCAATAAAATCAACAATTACTGTGGCCATCGCAACATCCTCTACTTCTACCAAATCAACAAATGCATCCGCCGTACCATCCTCCCCTTCTACGTCATCAACCACTGCTTCTAACACATCATCATCCACACCAATGTTATCAACAACTGCTTCTAACACATCATCCTCTACTGCTACAACAACTGCTTCTACCGCATTCTCCTCCCCTTTGATGACAGCAGCAACTATTTCCAATTCATCAGCCTCCTCTTCGGTGACATCAACAATGGCTTTTAATGCATCATCTTTTTCAACCACATCAACTGCTTCCATTGGATCATCCTCCTTTTCTACAGCAATATCTGCTTCTAATGCGTCATCCTCCCTTTCTACAACCACTGCTTCTAACGCATCATCCTCCACTTCTATGACATCAACAATAGCTTCTAATGCATCTTCTACTTCATCCACATCATCAACTGCTTCAACTATATCATCCTCCACTTCAACAACATCAACACTTGCTTCTATCGTATCATCCCCTACTTCTTCTGGCCTAGAAGCAACATCTTCAAACAACAGTACAAAACCAAGCAATTCCTCAACAACCCCATCTCCTTCTTCTGTTGATGTAAACAGTTCAAGGCCATTTACCTCAACTTCAACTCTTCTGAATACTCAACCAAGCCAAGAATCAACATCTGGTCATAACCAGACTTTACTATCCACTGCTAGTATCAACAGTCAGCAGGCATCTACCAACACATCAGCCAGCAGTCTACCATTCACTTCCAGTGTCGGTAACACCAGTCAAAATCCAAATCCTGGGCTAAATAATCAATCTACAATAAATGTTACCACCACAACAACCATCTTATCGACAACTTCTAGTAACCTGATGTCAGGTACTACTATTGGCTTCAGTAGTAGCCAGCAACCACTAACAAATTCAACGGATTTTCAACATACTGGACCAACCATTCTACCAACTGCTACTAACAATGTAACCTCCGCTTCTACTATTAGTGGAACCAGTCAGCTATTATTCACCAACATGTCAACTGTTCAGAACTCTACACAAACCCCATCCACCATGGCACCCTCTTCCACAGTTGGTATGAATAGTCAACAATCAACAGTCATAACAACTATAAACCCAAATAATGGTCTATCGACCCTTAACATGACATCAAATTTTACCATTACTACCAGCGGTCTGTCGAATTCTACGAGCACAGCTACTTCAACAAACACAGGGTCAATCAATGTACCAACATCTACCACTTCTATAACTTCCCCAATACCATCAACTAACACAAATATGAGTACAGGATCAAATACCACCCAGGCACCATCCACAGTTTCCACACCTTCCACTGTTGGCACCAGCAGTCAACAACCTCTGTCAACCACAGGGGCTTCTACCAGTGATGTAACCGGCAGCCAATCATTATCTTCCAACACCACGGTATTATCTTCTACTAGTGGTCAAGGTCCAACAACCACAACCACATTATCTTCTAATGCTGGTATAGGTAATCAAACAACAACTACCAGTAGCCCATCAACATCTTCAACTACAGATCAGCAACAATCAACTGCTGCGTCAAGTTCCTCAAGTATGGTAACAAATAGCCAATTAACAACCAGTAGTAACAGTACATACTCCACAAGTAATGTCATCGGTACACAGATCACTAATTCAGCAACATCATCAAGTACACAGACCAGTACAGAGTCAACAGCCTCAACTAGTACATCATCCACAAGTAGGACCTCTTCCATCAATGGCTCCAACTCTACTACAACTATCAACAATCAAACTTCATCAACAACAAAAGTAACAAAGAACACCAGTGAGTATACAGAAAGAGCGTTGGGTACCTGGTTTGTACAATATTTAGGTAGTTGATGTGGCACATCCACACGAAGCCAGGACCCAAGGCTGCCCAACAAAACACTGCCCCATCACATTGCCTCTACCTGTTGTAAGCGACACACACAACCTTCCATACACATGTAAAACTTTAGTCTTCAGACCAAACTACCATCTTTTATTGCACCATGATCTAGTCCTGAGGCTCACAATTGTCAGTAATTGGTAATTTTGGCAGTGACAGAGATCAGTGTGATTGTTCTGACTGGTTTACTCAGCAGCGTCATGGATGGCAAACTTTTTAATCCAGCCTGCAATAACTTTTTTAGCAATTTGTGCTATAGTAGCTTTTCTGTGGGATCAGACTAGATGGGTTACTTTTAGCCCCCCACATACATCAATAGCCAGATGAGCGGACCCGTGGAAGTTCGGTTCAGTGGGTTCAGCTGGACTTTAGATACAGTTCGGTTTGGGTCCCGGACTTAACCTAAACCTCAATAGAAGTCACTAATTGGGCAGTTTGGGTCTCTGCCCACATGCAGCCAGCCATAAATAGATCACTTCCATGGAAGGGTTGACGGGATTTTTCCATATTTTTTGGGGGTGCACACAACATCTAATCACCCTGTTGTTACCCTAGTGCAAGCTGTTCAAACACTGCAAGCGACTCACATTGGGTTGAGCACCAAGCGTACCTGAGCACAGCGATGCTTGCTTGAGCGGTCAACATACGTAAAGTGCCCAAACTCAGTTTTTCTTAAAGTCCATGTTTGGTACGAACACCGAAACGGTTCGCTCATCTCTAATAAAGAACCCATGATATTGTCCCTGTTTCACCATTTATTCTTCCTTGCCCCACTTTTGGCAGGTAGGAACCAATACCTTGAACAGCCTAAGACCTACCATTTTGGATATATACTGACTCAGTAAACATGTCATCACAATTTGGCACTCGTCAAAGTGACTCAAAACCTTAAGACCCCGTTACACGCTACGATTTATCTGACGACATGTCGTCGGGGTCACGGTTTCCGTGACGCCCTTCCTTCATCGCTAGCGACGTTGTTGCGTGTGACACCTACGTGCGACTCAAAATGATCGCAAATAGGATGGAAAATCGTTGAACGTTGACACGTCATTCAGTTTCAAAATATTTTTCGTTGTTTGGAAAGTAGCAGACTTATTGCTATGTTTGACACCCTGCCACAGACGAACAACATCCACACGACCGCCTTGGTCAAACAATATATCGCTGAACGATCTTGCGTTGTTTGTGAGATGTGTACGTGTGACCGCTACAAAACGACCTATGTGCAATCTCGGCAAATCGTAACAACGATCTGGGCGTGTCACATCGCTACTGAGATCGTCAGATAAGTCATAGCGTGTAACGGGGCCTTTACTCTTACCCATTGTTCAGCTTCACACATATTGAATATCTAGGCCCCAGACAGGTACCAAAGACAGGAGATAATCAATGTTACTCTCCTCCAAGAGTGAATGTATTATTATGTCAAATCTGTGCGTATACTGAAGGTACAATCAATCTGTATAAAAGTTCTGTATTTACGGTTATTTTGGTTGTGAGTGATTGGATGCGGACATCCTCCTAATGGCTTAAAGGGGTTGTCCTAAGAACTAAAGAACTGTCTAATCATTAGGTAATGGAAAATTATGCATTTTTACTATTGGATGGGTTTACTGTGCATAGGGAAACTAATAACGGTGCCCCTAATGTATCTTATGTTATGGCTTTTGCCCAACCATGTAGAGGAGCTTTATCTGCTGGTCGTCACTGGTGGCTTATATTGAAGTAGCGAGGATAACTGGATATTCACTGCTGACAGAGGCTCTTCGATGCTTACGACGTTACTCCTCCCAGCTTGTTCCTTTCGTCTCAGTAGCAATGGTATGTGCTATAGCAGAGGAGTTTTGTGCTCCCTTCAATAAATCATATCAGAGTAGTACAACAAGCTTCATGGTCAAACATATCAACTAAGAAAAACAAACAATATATGTCTGACCACTGGGTACATTGTACTGTGCTGAGATGATTTGTTAAGTTGAGCTCAAAAGTCAGACTTTTTTCTTCGATTATAGGGTCTTCTGATTGAGCACTCTTGCTCCTCATCCTTAGGTGGTTTTAGTTCTTTATTAGCGGGTTCCTATCAGTCCATAAATTGTAGGTTTTATAACCCAAAGAGAGGCATTAATTTGATAGGGACCCAACAATAAGAGGTCATCTTGGTGGTGGCTATTGGGCTTACATAAAACTGGCCATTTTTGTGAGCTAAGTATCTAATTTTTTACATGTTTTCCATAGCAGTAGTGCATGTCTGTATTTCTAAATTCATTGTTACACATACAGCACAGACCAAAAGTTTGGCCACACCTTCTTATTCAAAGAGTTTTCTATATTTTCATGACTAAAAATTGTAGATTCACATTGAAGACATCAAAACTATGAATTAACACATGTGGAATGAAATACTTAAAAAAGTGTGAAACAACTGAAAATATGTCTTATGTTCTAGGTTCTTCAAAGTAGCCACCTTTTGCTTTGATTACTGCTTTGCACACTCTTGGCATTCTTTGGATGAGCTTCAAGAGGTAGTCCCCGGAAATGGTCTTCCAACAGTCTTGACGGAGTTCCCAAAGATGCTTAGCACTTGTTGGCCCTTTTGCCTTCACTCTGCGGTCCAGCTCACCCCAAAACATCTCGATTGGGTTCAGGTCTGGTGACTGTGGAGGCCAGGTCATCTGGCGTAGCACCCCATCACTCTCCTTCTTAGTCAAACAGCCCTTACACAGCCTAGAGGTGTGTTTGGAGTCATTGTCCTGTTGAAAAATAAATGATGGTCCAACTAAACGCAAACTGGATGGAATAGCACGCCGCTGCAAGATGCTGTGGTAGCCATGCTGGTTCTGTATGCCTTCAATTTTGAATAAATCCCCAACAGTGTCACCAGCAAAGCCCCCCCACACCATCACACCTCCTCCTCCATGCTTCACAGTGGGAACCAGCCATGTAGAGTCCATCCGTTCACCTTTTCTACAAAGACACGGTGGTTGGATCCAAAGATCTCAAATTTGGACTCATCAGACCAAAGCACAGATTTCCACTGGTCTAATGTCCATTCCTTGTGTTCTTTAGCCTAAACAAGTCTCTTCTGCTTGTTGCCTGTCCTTAGCAGTGGTTTCCTAGCAGCTATTTTACCATGAAGGCCTGCTGCACAAAGTCTCCTCTTAATAGTTGTTCTAGAGATGAGAAGGTGTGTCCAAACTTTTGGTCTGTACTGTATTTTAGCACTAGAGAGTGCAACTGTCTCTTTTTCGTTCCTTTGCTATAGCACATACCATTGCTACTCAGAAGAAGGGAACAGGCAGGGAGGAGTAACGTTATAGGCAAAGAATAGCACCTGTACTTTCTTCCTCCCTCCTACTCTGGGGTCAGTACAAGTAATACGTGCCGACCAGCAGCTAACGTTCCTCTACATGGTAGGCACAACCCATCACACAGGGGCAACATTATTAGTTTATCTCGGCACAGTTCCAAATGACAAAAATCTGAATTTCCATTATGTCCTGATTAGGTTGTACTTTTGTTTGTGGGACAAAAAAACTAAAGTAGAGGAGAGAATGGCTGGAGAAACAATGAGGCACAATATGGTCTTTTCCAAGGTTAATGAGATAGATAAAAGTGCACAAATGCGCTCACCTTGTGGGATTGCGCAAACCACAAACATCAAACATAGCTGTGGAGAACCCATACAGGATGGGGGTGGAAGCTGCGCTGCTGATAATATCCAATGGAGGAATCCTCAGGTGTGTCCTGATGAAGAAGTTGGATAACTTCGAAACGCATTGACAAATAAGCCGTATTGCACCATACTTGGTCTCCTGGATTCCTTCATTGCATATTATCAATGACGCAGTTACCCATCACCTTCCACCCCTGTCTTGCATCAAAAAACACTAAACTGGATCTCTCCGAGCAATATTGCATTCTGGAAAAACTGTAATGACTATGATTCATGTGGTGGAAATATGCAACAAATCAGGTGACACTGACTACGTCGGGGACGCCGGTAGAGGTGAGCTCAGATGGCTGCAGAATTGTGACAGATCAGAAACATTTTATGTAAAATTTATCTAGTAGAAAAGTAAAAAATATGGTATATTTAAAATAGAAGTGAACTAAAACATAGAAAATTAATGACATATTTATCAATCTCTGTTTATTTTACAGCATCATCCGCTAATGCTGTCCATCCCAGCTGGATTATGATGATCCTGTCTCTGACGCTCGGTGTTGGTCTTCATGGTGAGTGAATCCCAAAACTGAAATGTCTACAACCATTCACAACTCAAGAATTTACTGGACATCCAGGGTTGGCTCTAGTCAGACTCCCCCAAAATTATGTTTCCATACTTTCCATTACTAATCGTGCCAGCACAGTCTGGAAAGTTCTCTGATTGTTTCAGTTTAGCTTTCGTAGAGGTGCAGCCTACAAATTTAACATTACGGAAAGTCTACAAGGTTTCTAGTGTCACAAATACTGTAATTGAGAAATTTCTAGAAGATGTCATCATCACTCAAACAATAAGATTCCATAACGTGCATACCATCTTACGAAACCACAAATATGAATTCCAATGCAATATTTTTAGGTCACGTAATGTACACTTCCTGATATACCCGACCCTCCTCCCACCAAACAGTAAAGAAATTTGACTAATTTGTACAAAGAATTCTTGAATAAAGGTTACATTACAATTAGATTTAAGGGGCTGCAATATGATTTAACTCTATGAACAAATCGATTGCTGCATTTTTCTGTGATGGTCTATATTTGAATCAATGTATAACAGATATTGCTGTAAAATTAAAGGGGTTGCTAGGCTTTGAGGTTCAAAGACTTGTGCAGACTTGTGAAGCCTCACAACGTACACAAAGAACACAGTCAAGATTCCCTGGAGGTGGCGATGAGAGTGGGTGTGTGACACCAAGTATGCGATTTACATACATGCAGTCATGTGCCGACTAGACGTTTGAGGCTGGACAAGTCTAGTAGGATTGTGGCCAAAAGTGTGCAAATCACATACTTGCGGTCACATCAGTGCCTGCACTGTGCACACTGTGAGGATTCATAATACTCACATACAGTGATTGAAGACTTGAAACCCAAGCCTGGACATCATTAGATGTCATTGTTATTGGAAACTCTAGGGAGCCTATATCAGGAGTTATATCCAGGAGATGAGTCAGTGTGTGGATGAAGCCACATGGCTGAGGAAAGAAAATAAGTAAATCAAATTCGAATAGAGAAGTCGGATGCTCAGATGGGTGTGACTTGAGCACCCAAGTATAACGGATGTTAATTGGGGACTAGAGCATTTTACCGGAAGATTTCCTGGAAGAATGCTTGAGTTCCCATTGACTTCCATTATACTCGTGTGCTTATGTCGCGGGCGGGGAGGAGGGTGTCAGCACACCGCGCTCGCCCCCTTCTGCTCGGGTCCGGCGGCCGCTGCTCAGTGGTGGCTCGAGCCGTAGGCCGGATCCCAGGGGTTTCTCGAGCGGCACTCCTCACCCGTGAGTGAAAGGGGTTTGTTGGGTGCGGGGATTGTTATAGTTCGTGACGCCACCCACGGTTGTGGTGATTTCACCACCGCTGCTCAATACGGGGATCCCGGGGATGGTGATGCGGAGCAGCCAGGTGTTGTGTTGCCCCTCCGTGGGCAGGGGTTGGTGATCCCGGGGCCCGTTGATGGTTTGTGAGGTGCGGGGCCTGGTGGGCGCAGGGACACGGGGGCAGCGCTGTGCCTTGCGGCACTGTGGTACTCACTCAGCCTGAGACACGGACACAGTTTGTACGGTAAACCAAACGGCTGGTAGGACGGTCCCACAGACGGCTGCACCTGCACTCCCGGTAGGTGACGGTGATGTCCCTCTTCCTTGCACCTATGGTTGACTTGTGGTAGCGGTGGATTCCCTCCGGTTACCCGCTCCCCGACTACAATCTGGGCCGGAGGAGCTCTACACTTTGCCCGCAGGTGCTGGCCCTGAGAAACTGGTGCCTTGGCGGTGGCGGTGTCTCTCTGCTTCAGGTTGAGCTGTTGCCTTCAATCGGGACTTGGTTGTTGGGGGATCTACGTCCCCTTCACTGACGGATTCGGCAAATTTGGCGACTCCTAGCCTTGCCGGGGTCCGAGAGGCCCCTGCCCTGGTGCTGACTGTCCTTCGGAACACTGCTCCAGACTACCGGGCACACAGCCAACGGGGTCCTTCCAGGAACTTCCAAACGGTCCCACTCCAGACGGTCACCGCCGTCGCTGACCTTGCTGTTCTGGCCCTACACAAAGCTGGACCTTTCAGGCTTTCCTTCCTTCTTGTCACCTCACTTGCTTTCCTCCTTTACCACCTTTCTACTTTCACTGCTCGTTTACTCTTTTCTAGCCCTCAGCTAGACTTCACTCTGGCCCTGCCTGGGCTACTCTCTAGCTCTTCCTGAGCTAACTGCCTGGTTTCTCCCGCCTCCAGAACTGTGATCTCCTTGGTGGGCGGAGCCAACCACCTGGCCCACCCCCTGGTGTGAATCATCAGCCTCTGGAGGAAGGCAACAAGGATTTGTAGTTTAGCTGTGATGTGCCTACCTGGAGTGTGGGGTGTGGTGGTGTTGTGACCTGTGACCCCTGGCTTGCCCAGGGCGTCACATTCCCCCTTAGCAAAATACAGACCGTCCGCGGGCTGCCGTCCTACACCGGTTTTATTTTTCTGAAAAAGATAACATTTGGAAAATCAACATATAACATTTTAATAACTCTTCCCAAGACGGGAGGCACATTTCTTAAACGTTGCAACGGTTTACGGTTATGGTTTCCGCTCTCTCCCACCCAAGCAACCTGGCCCTGATGCTGCCCCTAAAACCCAGGCAGCACCCCTTGACCCACAGTCCAGCACACGGTACCCGAGCGGGATCTGTCCTTCCCTCCAGAGGGTAGCCACCGGTTCCTTTGGTGGCTGGGCCCCAGCCTGCTCTGCTGAGGGCCCTCCCTCCAACCTGCCTCTCCGGAGGCGGCATTGCGGAAACGGTAACGGTAACCAACATATTTACAAGCCACTAACGTCTGTGGTTGTCCTGCAAGTTCACGGGCTTGTCCATGGATAGTTCCCATGCATTTTTAAACGATCCCCACGGGGACAACGGTGCCGGCTCCGGCCGGTTCAATCACAACAGACAATCTGGTGAAAACTCGGTAATTATCATTTTTCATTTTTCAAACTTTCAACTTTTCAAACAAACAAGCAGATGGTCCCAACGGGGACTATGCAGCGGGCATCCGCTGCCCTTTTGCGGCTCAACAGTCCATTCCCACTCGTGGGGCTCTAGTGCCACCTTCACATGGTGCACCGCTCTGGACCCCAATGGTAGCTCGCTGCAGGCGATCTTCTTCCATATACATGCGGGCATGCACATCCGCTCTACACCCCTCTCGGGCATCGATCTCCCTGCGCAGCTGCTGTTGCCGTCGCTCCCAGCCGGGAGCACTTTCTGTTTGCTCCGATTCAGCGTGTGCGGGGAACGGGCCCAGCCAGAGTCCCTCCGTGTCGGCTACGACCGGCACCTTCAGTAATGAGGGACCCCGCTGTGACATGGCCTGCTCTGCCTCCTGGCAGCCGCATCCCCGCCGTGCCTCCGGTGCATCTTTGCTGACGGCTTCAGCCTTCGGCTTCTTCCATGGAAGCGGATCAGGGCGGTCACGAGCTTCTGCTGCAGGTCGGTCCGCCGGGGTGGATTGGCAGGGTACCGCTACCGGTGGTGGTGGTAGCGGGCCTAGTGGCGGGGCAGCAGCTGCTAACGCGGGTAGCGGGAGAGGCAGCAGGGTGAACGGGTGTGGGCCGGGCCCCTCAGCCGCAGCGGCCGATCCCTCGGGAATACAGGGACGTGGGTCTCTTACCCGTTCCTCCAAATCTTCCTCCACCTCGCATCTCCGCATAGCAGCCACCGCTTCCACCATGTCGGCCTCCCACTCCTCCAGGAGGAGCTGCATGCGGACCTGCAGACGGCTGCTTAGCTGGGTGGTCCGGACTTCCACCCACGCCGCCATGCCGGGCGCGGGGACCACGGTGTTGTTGGTCGGACTCAGCATCTTTAGCAGCGGCCTCTTCCAGGAACCAGTCAATGGCCGCAGGGTCCTGGCGTCCCTGCTTCTATAGCTGCTTTCACATGCAGCCAGCCGCCATCGCGTCCCCCTTAGCTCTTTCCGGCCCCTCCTCTCTCGGGGCGGGGTCTTGGCCTTCGCGCCTCTACTGCTCGAGAAGACGCTCGAGCGGGAACTTTTCGCGCCAAAGATGGCGGCTTCTGCAATTTTTCTGCCGGATACCTCCGGCGGTAACAAGGCGCACCTCTACCAGACGGCAGAGCGGTAAGATCCTGTTCGTGATGCCAAGTTGTCGCGGGCGGGGAGGAGGGTGTCAGCACACCGCGCTCGCCCCCTTCTGCTCGGGTCCGGCGGCCGCTGCTCAGTGGTGGCTCGAGCCGTAGGCCGGATCCCGGGGGTTTCTCGAGCGGCACTCCTCGCCCGTGAGTGAAAGGGGTTTGTTGGGTGCGTGGATTGTTATAGTTCGTGACGCCACCCACGGTTGTGGTGATTTCACCACCGCTGCTCAATACGGGGATCCCGGGGATGGTGATGCGGAGCAGCCAGGTGTTGTGTTGCCCCTCCGTGGGCAGGGGTTGGTGATCCCGGGGCCCGGTGATGGTTTGTGAGGTGCGGGGCCTGGTGGGCGCAGGGAGGCGGGGGCAGCGCTGTGCTTTGCGGCACTGTGGTACTCACTCAGCCTGAGACACGGACACAGTTTGTATGGTAAACCAAACGGCTGGTAGGACGGTCCCACAGACGGCTGCACCTGCACTCCCGGTAGGTGACGGTGATGTCCCTCTTCCTTGCACCTATGGTTGACTTGTGGTAGCAGTGGATTCCCTCCGGTTACCCGCTCCCCGACTACAATCTGGGCCGGAGGAGCTCTACACTTTGCCCGCAGGCGCTGGCCCTGAGAAACTGGTGCCTTGGCGGTGGCGGTGTCTCTCTGCTTCAGGTTGAGCTGTTGCCTTCAATCGGGACTTGGTTGTTGGGGGATCTACGTCCCCTTCACTGACGGATTCAGCAAATTTGGCGACTCCTAGCCTTGCCGGGGTCCGAGAGGCCCCTGCCCTGGTGCTGACTGTCCTTCGGAACACTGCTCCAGACCACCGGGCACACAGCCAACGGGGTCCTTCCAGGAACTTCCAAACGGTCCCACTCCAGACGGTCACCGCCGTCGCTGACCTTGCTGTTCTGGCCCTACACAAAGCTGGACCTTTCAGGCTTTCCTTCCTTCTTGTCACCTCACTTGCTTTCCTCCTTTACCACCTTTCTACTTTCACTGCTCGTTTACTCTTTTCTAGCCCTCAGCTAGACTTCACTCTTGCCCTGCCTGGGCTACTCTCTAGCTCTTCCAGAGCTAACTGCCTGGTTTCTCCCGCCTCCAGAACTGTGATCTCCTTGGTGGGCGGAGCCAACCGCCTGGCCCACCCCCTGGTGTGAATCATCAGCCTCTGGAGGAAGGCAACAAGGATTTGTAGTTTAGCTGTGATGTGCCTACCTGGAGTGTGGGGTGTGGTGGTGTTGTGACCTGTGACCCCTGGCTTGCCCAGGGCGTCACACTTACGTTGCACCCATACAAGCCTCCAACTGCCCGATTCGAGTAGCGAATACCCGAGCATGGCAGTGCCCGCTCATCACTAGTTACTAGTACTGAGCACCTGAGCATGGTAGTGCCCGCTCATCACTAGTTACGAGTACTGAGCACCCGCGCATGGTAGTGCCCGCTCATCACTAGTTACGAGTACCGAGCACCCCAGCATGGTAGTGCCCGCTCATCACTAGTTACGAGTACTGAGCACCTGAGCATGGTAGTGCTTGCTCATGAATAGTTATGAGTACTGAGCACCCGAGCATGGTAGTGCCCGCTCGTCACTAGTTACAAGTACAGAGCACCCAAGCATGGTAGTGCATGCTCATTAATAGTTGCGAACTGAGCACTCGAACATGGTAGTGCTCGCTCATCACTAGTTACCAGTACTGAGCACCCGAGCATGATAGTGCTCGCTCATCACTAGTTACGAGTACAGAGTACCCGAGCATGGTAGTGCTCGCTCATCACTAGTTACCAGTACTGAGCACCCGAGCATGGTAGTGCCCGCTCATCACTAGTTACCAGTACTGAGCACCCGAGCATGATAGTGCTCGCTCATCACTAGTTACGAGTACAGAGCACCCGAGCATGGTAGTGCTCGCTCATCACTAGTTACCAGTACTGAGCACCCGAGCATGGTAGTGCCCGCTCATCACTAGTTACGAGTACTGAGCGCTAAAGGATGGTAGTGTCTGCTCATCACTAGTTACGAGTACTGAGCACCCGAGCATGGTACTGCTCGCTCATCACTAGTTACCAGTACTGAGCACTAAAGCATGGTAGTGCACACTCATCACTGGGTACGAGTACCGAGCACCGGGGTGTGCCACCCCCGCGTCAGCAGCAGGGCTGCTCGGATCCGGATCCGTGGTGGCTCGAGGGGCATCCGGACCCGGGGGGGTCGTGTGGCCACTCTAATTAAAGGGGGGAGGTATTTACAGGTGATGGTGTAGTTAAAGTATGTGACGCCACCCGTGGTGTGTGGTAAGGTGGAGTACTACCGCTGCCGTTGGGGAGTACCCGGGGTGATGACAGGGGCAGCCAGTTGTTAGGACCCTCCATGGGTAGGGGGATGCCCCGGGACTCGCTGATGGTGTTGGGGGATGCCGTGGGGAGTGCTGGGGCCACGTTTGTACTCACTCAGTACATAAAGCTGACACCGACAACTTGGTAAACCAAAGTTCTGGACACCACTGCCGCTGAGGGGAGCTAGTTCGGGTCCCGTCCCCGTTGGTGTTGCCTGGTGATCCATGACCTTCCTCCTGGCACTAAGTTACTTCTCTGTTGCTCCCGGTAGTGTGGAACTAGCTGGGCTCCGCTCCCCAGTATGGCTAACTGTGGGAGTCTGCTCTCAGGGTTCACGCTTGGGATTTTCTGGACTGTTTTTGTGGAAAGTCCTATCCCCCTAGTTGCGCTAGTACCCCGATTTTGGAGCGAGTGGAGAACGGATCTTGAAGGCTCCGTTCTCGTCAGATCAATTATCAGGTTGCCTGAAGCTATTCCCTGACCTAGGGTCCACGTACCCCGTCGTGCCCTGGTCCCAGCCCGGTGATGGTTCAAGGCCGCCGGCTGTTCTCCTCGACAATACCGTGCCCCTTGACACGATCCCCTGCGACCGGGGGTCTAGCTCCTACTAGACCCAGACCACCGCCTGTCACCTAGTACTTCCAAGGAGCCCAGTTCCTGTCCTCCTCTCTCAAACTCCAAGCTCACACTGGACTCCTCTGGGAGCTCCATCTCCCCAGCTCCTCTCTCACTGAGAGCTACTTCTGTTCTCTCCCTGACACGCCTTACCACCCCTTAACCAACCCCCCAAGTGGGCGGCCCTATTCCACTCAGGCCATCCACTGGTGTGTCTGGTGGGTGTGGTGCAGAGTGTACCTAGGACTTTGATTGACTGCTGTTACCAACACCATTAGTCGGGGACCCACAACCAAGGAGGAGGTGGATATTGCACAGAAGGGCAGATTGCACAATACCCTGTGACGACCTGATAGGCCAGGGTGTCACATAAGAATGGTAGTGCTCGCTTAGTAATAGTTATGAACTGAGCACCCGAACATGGTCATGCCCGCTCATCACTAGTTACATGTACCGAGCACCTGAGCATGGTAGTGCCCACTCATCACTAGTTACATGTACCGAGCACCTGAGCATGGTAGTGCCCGCTCATCACTAATCTATGACACTTTCATGTCCCTTTTAAACTTTGTTATAGACCTCAGGTTAATAGATATGAGGCAAAATTACAGCTGTTATACAGACCTACAATATGTCTCCATGGTAACAGACTACAAACAAACCCTGTAGTCTCATCCTGCAGTAATTCTACTTTCCATACGTCTCTTAAGGCTGCTTTACATGTGTCGATTTCCCATGCGATCGCATTTGCGATTGCACCCGCCCCCATCGTTTGTGCGGCACGGGCAATTTCTTGCCCGTGTCGCACAATGCTGTAACCCCTCGTCACACGTCCTTACCTTCCAAACGACCTCACTGTGGGCGGCGAACATCCTCTTCCTGAAGGGGGAGGGACGTTCTGCATCACAGCAACATCACACAGCGGCCAGCCAATCGAAGCGGAGGGGCAGAGAAGAGCGGGACGTAAACATCCCGCCCACCTCCCTCCTTCCTCATTGCCGGTGGCTGCAAGTACGCTGTGTTCATCGTTCCCGGGGTGTCATAGGGAGTGATGTGTGCTGCCTCGGGAACGATGAACAACAGGACGTGCGGTTTTTAGAAAATGTGCGACGTGTCAGCGATGAACGAGAAGGTGAGTATTTCTGCTCGTTCATAGGTGTCACACGCTACGATATCACTAACGATGCCGGATGTGTGTCACTTACGACGTGACCTCGCCGACACATCGTTAGATATATCGTAGCGTGTAAGGCCCTGTGCGCACTGGAAAATGGAATTTTCTTTAGAAAATTCTGCAGGGTCTGAAAGATTACAGCACCTGCGGTAAAAAAACGCGGTAAACCGCACCCGAAAACTGCATGCGGTTTGCCGCGTTTTTACCGCGGTATTGTTCGCGGTATTGCCATGGTTTTGCCGCACGCGGGTTGGTACGTGTGCTTTAATGCATTCAATGTAATAAAGCACATTGAAAAAAAAAAAAAAAAGGGTATAGATAGATAGAGATAGATAGTAGATAGATAAATAGACAGATAGAGGAATAGATAGAAGAATAGATACAGTGCCTACAAGTAGTATTCAACCCCCTGCAGATTTAGCAGGTTTACACGTTCGGAATTACCTTGGCATTGTGACATTTGGACTGTAGATCAGCCTGGAAGTGTGAAATGCAGCAAAAAAGAATGTTATTTCTATTTTTATTTTTTTTTTAAATTGGGAAAAGTTTATTCAGAGGGTCATTTATTATTCAACCCCTCAAACCACCAGAATTCTGTTTGGTTCCCCTAAAGTATTAAGAAGTATTTCAGGCACAAAGAACAATGAGCTTCACATGTTTGGATTAATTATCTCTTTTTCCAGCCTTTTCTGACTAATTAAGACCCTCCCCAAACTTGTGAACAGCACTCATACATGGTCAACATGGGAAAGACAAAGGAGCATTCCAAGGCCATCAGAGACAAGATCGTGGAGGGTCACAAGGCTGGCAAGGGGTGCAAAACCCTTTCCAAGGAGTTGGGCCTACCTGTCTCCACTGTTGGGAGCATCATCCGGAAGTGGAAGGCTTATGGAACTACTGTTAGCCTTCCACGGCCTGGACAGCCTTTGAAAGTTTCCACCCGTGCCAAGGCCAGGCTTGTCCAAAGAGTCAAGGCTAACCCAAGGACAACAAGGAAGGAGCTCCGGGAAGATCTCATGGCAGTGGGGACATTGGTTTCAGTCAATACCATAAGTAACATACTCCACCGCAATGGTCTCCGTTCCAGACGAGCCCGTAAGGTACCTTTACTTTCAAAGCGTCATGTCAAGGCTCGTCTACAGTTTGCTCATGATCACTTGGAGGACTCTGAGACAGACTGGTTCAAGGTTCTCTGGTCTGATGAGACCAAGATCGAGAACTTTGGTGCCAACCACACACGTGACGTTTGGAGACTGGGTGGCACTGCATACGACCCCAAGAATACCATCCCTACAGTCAAGCATGGTGGTGACAGCATCATGCTGTGGGGCTGTTTCTCAGCCAAGGGGCCAGGCCATCTGGTCCGGATCCATGGGAAGATGGATAGCACGGCCTACCTGGAGATTTTGGCCAAGAATCTCCGCTCCTCCATCAAGGATCTTAAGATGGGTCGTCATTTCATCTTCCAACAAGACAACAACCCAAAGCATACAGCCAAGAAAACCAAGGCCTGGTTCAAGAGGGAAAAAATCAAGGTGTTGCAGTGGCCTAGTCAGTCTCCTGACCTTAACCCAATTGAAAACTTGTGGAAGGAGCTCAAGATTAAAGTCCACATGAGACACCCAAAGAACCTAGATAACTTGGAGAAGATCTATATGGAGGAGTGGGCCAAGATAACTCCAGAGACCTGTGCCGGCCTGATCAGGTCTTATAAAAGACGATTATTAGCTGTAATTGCAAACAAGGGTTATTCCACAAAATATTAAACCTAGGGGTTGAATAATAATTGACCCACACTTTTATGTTGAAAATGTATTAAAATTTAACTGAGCAACATAACTTGTTGGTTTGTAAGATTTATGCATCTGTTAATAAATCCTGCTCTTGTTTGAAGTTTGCAGGCTCTAACTTATTTGCATCTTATCAAACCTGCTAAATCTGCAGGGGGTTGAATACTACTTGTAGGCACTGTAGATAGATAGATAGATAGATAGATAGATAGATAGATAGATAGATAGATAGATAGAGGGATAGATAGAAGAATAGATAGATAGATAGATAGACAGAGGGATAGATAGATAGATAGAGTCCCTGTGAGCACAAGCTGCATTTCTCCCGAGCGGTAATGTGAGTTCACATTACCGGCCGTGGGAAATGCCCTGTGGTTACCTCTGCAGGCTCATTGCGAGGCTGCATTCAGCCTGTGTCTGTGTCACTCGCTTCTGGATGCAAGCAGCGCAAGACGTGGATTACGCCGGAGCTGTGGATTACGCCGGAGCTGTGGATTACGCCGGAGCTGTGGATTACGTCGGAGCTCTGTGATGGGAGGGGTTAATAAAGGGGTTAAAGAGGAGTCTTTTTTGTGTTTTATTTAAAATAAACGATTTTTTGGTGTTTGTGTTTAGTCACTTTACTTACGGGTGGATCATGTCAGCTGTCACATAGACGCTGCCATGATCAAGCCTGGAGTTAATGGCAGCGATGCGCTGCCATTAACTCGTTATTACCTGGATAGCCACCGCATCGCGGCATCTGGAAGTGCTGAGGACACTCCGGGACTGCCGCATAATGCATGCGACAGTCCTGGGGCAGCTGCGGCTGATATTCTTGGCTGCAGGAGGCGGGGGGACATTAACCCTGCCCCCCGCCCTCCCCAGCCTGAGAATACCGGGCCGCTGCTGTGTGCTTACCTCGGCTGGACGGTAAAAATACGGCGGAGCCCACGTGTTTTTTGTCTATATTTCCGTTTGATTTGCATGTGTATTCTATGTCTGTGTGTGAGTGTGATGTGTGTGTGTTTACTCTCTGCTCCGCTTCCTCTTCCTGTAATGACATCACTTCCCTGCGGGATTTCACGATTACATTGCAGTCAATGGAGTGAAATCCCGCAGCGATGTGCGGAAAAGAAGTGACATGCAATTGTTTTTGCTGTGGGATTCCCGCAGCAAAACATGCAGCTGTCAAATTCCGCCCAGTGCGCACAGGATTTTTTTTGCCCATAGGTTTTGCTGGTGATTCACTGCAGAGATGTTATGAACATTTTCTGCAGCGAAACATGCAGCAAAACCGCAGGAAATCCGCAGGAAAAACCGGTAAGTGCGCATAGGGCCTAAAGCCCGCTTTACGTCTGGTTAATAGACATTCGGTGTGAAATAATGGAGGAGTGAGTTCGGTTACAGTTAGTGATATCACTGCTTCTCATTAAATAACACTTTATTTTTTCTTCTTTTTTAGCAGGACTAGAGCGTCTGACGATGATATGAGCGTCTAACATGTGAGACCCCCAACTGTGACATCATCTGGAAGGGTCTGCGCGCTGCCCCTTGCGAACGCTCCCACAGTGAATCAGTCAAAGAACAGATTGATTTGTCTTATCCTGACGAGAATATGATATCTGGGACCTGATTGGTTATAATATGGATGCCAGTTATAGAATATATTTGCACTCACGTACATATTTATTTATTCTGAGGTTATCCGGAATAAAACTTAAATAAATACCGCTGCTTTCCTTAAAAAACAGCGCCATATCTGTCCACAGGTTGTGTGTGGTATTGCAGCTCAGCCCTATTGGCATTATTGGAACAGAGTTGCAATACCAGACACAACCTGTGGACGGATGTGGCGCTGTTTCTGGAAAACAAAATATTTTTTTTCAAAAAACGAAAGGATATAGGCTTATAATAGTGGCTGCTATCAATGGCAGTCTGGTAGTTCCCTTGGTTTGGTCATGAGAACAATTAGCCGACCATTTTTGGTGCACCTTATACTGTCAAGCCAAATGTAAAGGGGTTGTTCGCATTATTGTAAAAAGGTTTAGTGAAGCATTCTGTGTGAACTTATCTAATGGACGGGCTACAAAAACATGATTTCTGATAGGACATCACATTGATGTCTGCGTATATTTAGCCGCAGTCCCCTCCGCTCAGAGGTCGAATCACAGCCACAGCAACCAATCAGAGTTTAGCTTTCATATTTCAGACCTAGTTTGGAAAATGAAAGCTAGGCTCTAATTGGTTGCTATGCGTAACAATGTAAATCCTGTGATATTATGCATATTTCAATAAACTTTATTTACATATAACAGTCCATTGAAGAACATGGTTACAAAGAATAAATACTTGTGTAATAAATATAAATATTTGATGTCATTGAAAAAGATTAATCCTAAGGAGGTTGTGCTTGTTTTAATAAACTTTATCTACAAAAAGGGGAAAAATAACAGTTCATTCATGTTTGCAAATTACTGTGTAAAAATATTTATAGCTGATTTATTTCAAAAAGATTCATATACTGTATAAATGGTGAAAACAACCAAGATGGGGTCTTCGTGTTGTTATATTATGGACCCTGGGTACTCCGAATGCATACCTCCCAACCGTCCCAGGTTCAGCGGGACTGTCCCGATTTGATGGCTCTTTCCAGCAGTCCCGCTGGTCACTGCTCTTATCTTGGCTCCTCCTCTCAGTGCAGTGAATAAATTAACTAAAGAAGAGCAGTGCATAAATTAAATTCTCATGTGCTCTAGTTTCCAGGGACAGGGCTAGAACTCGTGATCTCTCTTGCGATAGGCAGAAGCTCTACGATTGAGCCACTGCAAGTACCAAATAGAATAGAGTTTGGTCATCTTGACCTGTATTGCAGACTGAGAAACCTGACGCACATTATTCATATATATATATATATATATATATATATATATATATATATATATATATATATATATATATATATATGCACTGTATCTTTGTGTGGGTGAAGGAAAAAGTCAGATTCTTTTGTTCCTATTAAACTACTATAAAGAAATGAGAAGAAAAATATGACAAAAATATCATTTTATTTTTACTCCCTTCTGGAATCAAACCAGCAACTGTCAAACAGATCACAGCAGCCCTAGCTGTGGACAGTACACACAGCTGATGTCTTCATATCAGAATTATGGGCAGTACACATTGATCACTGATATAATCATAATGACTTTTTTGGTAAAAGGGCCAGAAAAAATAAAAAATCAAGGTGGCTACCCTGTCCAAATGTTGCAATACAGAGCTATTGAACGCCGAAAAAGCCATGTGCAGGATCCACTTATTTGTGCATACTGGCGATTTGGGTTCGAAACAGCTTTTTTGACAGCTTCAGAATGGGGAAACTACTGGTACTAACCAATATCAGTTATGTGGGCAGAAGGTGGGCCAGTCGGTCGCCCATCGGCTCATTAGTTAGCAGCTCTATCACATTCATACATAACAGTGACACCTGCTGGTCAATGTATGTATTGCAAGATGTTATTTTGCCTCCTTTCAGCTTTGATTATAGTGTTTTGTATAAACTCTCTTTAGAAATTACTTGCACTTCAGATACAGTATGTTTGAAATGTCATTTTTATGTAGATATGAATTCTTTAGACATATATATACGTACTGTATATATATATATATATATATATATATATATATATACACACATATGCTAGCTGTACTACCCGGCTTCGCCCGGGTTAATAACTGCTGTTAACAAAATAGAATGTATTAACAAAAATGTATTCTGCACACAAACACCACAAAACAAATAGGTGTGTTTTAGAGCGATCATGTGGTGAGGTTGGTGCATGTGTGGTGAGATGTGTGCTGAGGGTGGTATATGTGTTCAAGTACGTTGTAGTGTGTGGCGCATTTTGTGTGTGTGTTCATATCCCTGAGTGTGGTGAGTATCCCATGTCGGGGCCCCACCTTAGCAACTGTACGGTATATACTCTTTGGCGCCATCGCTCTCATTCTTTAAGTCCCCCTTGTTCACATCTGGAGCTGTCAATTTGCCCCCAACACTTTTCGTTTCACTTTTTCCCCATTATGTAGATAGGGACAAAATTGATTGGTAAATTGGAACGCGCGGGGTTAAAATTTTGCCTCACAACATAGCACCCGGTGCTGCCCGGGATAGTAACTGTCTCTCTGTTTCTCTCCCATTCTCTGTCTGTCTCCCCCTCTGTATATATCTCTCTGTCTCTCTCTCTATCTCTTTGTCTGTCTGTCTCTTTCCCTGTCTATCTCTGACTGTCTCTGTCTCCTTCTCCATCTGTCTCAATCTCTTTCCCTGTCTATCTATCTCTGTCACTTTCCCTGTCTGTCTCTTTCCCTGTCTGTCTCTTTCCCTGTCTGTCTCTTTGTCTGTCTCTTTACCTGTCTCTTTACCTGTCTTTGTCTGTCTCTTACCCTGTCTGTCTCTTTCCCTCTCTTTCCCTTTCTGTCTTTTTCCCTGTCAGTCTGTCTCTTTGTCTGTGTCTGTCTCTTAACCAGTCTTTCTTTTTCCCTCTCTTTCCCTGTCTGTCTCTTTCCCTGTCAGTCTGTCTCTTTTTCTATGTCTGTCTCTTTGTGTCTGTCTCTTACCCTGTCTGTGTCTGCCTCTTTCCCTGTCTGTCTGTCTCTTTCCCTGGCTGCATTGTGACACGCCAACATTCCTTATAAGGGCGTGGCTGCGCATTCTTCTGAAGTTCTGGCTGCACTGTGGCTCCCAGCTTCATTCGCTTTAATGGAGGCAGGTTTTTTGGCGAATAACTGTAAAGCGCGGGGTTAAAATTTCCCCTCGAAACATAGCCTATGACGCTCTTGGGGTCCAGAAGTGTGAGTGTGCAAAATTTTGTGGCTGTAGCTGTGACGGTGCAGATGCCAATCCCGGACATACTCACACACACACACACACACACACACACATTCAGCTTTATATATTAGAAGATATATATAAATATTACAGTATATATCAGAGAAAATAACAGGGAGCACTCCAAAGAAAAAAATTAGAAGGAAGTGGACTTTAATAGCCACTTTAATAATATACTGTATATATATATATATATATATATATACAGTGCCTACAAGTAGTATTCAACCCCCTGCAGATTTAGCAGGTTTACACATTCGGAATTAACTTGGCATTGTGACATTTGGACTGTAGATCAGCCTGGAAGTGTGAAATGCAGCAAAAAAGAATGTTATTTTTTTTTTTTTTTAAATTGTGAAAAGTTTATTCAGAGGGTCATTTATTATTCAACCCCTCAAACCACCAGAATTCTGTTTGGTTCCCCTAAAGTATTAAGAAATATTTCAGGCACAAAGAACAATGAGCTTCACATGTTTGGATTAATTATCTCTTTTTCCAGCCTTTTCTGACTAATTAAGACCCTCCCCAAACTTGTGAACAGCACTCATACTTGGTCAACATGGGAAAGACAAAGGAGCATTCCAAGGCCATCAGAGACAAGATCGTGGAGGGTCACAAGGCTGGCAAGGGGTACAAAACCCTTTCCAAGGAGTTGGGCCTACCTGTCTCCACTGTTGGGAGCATCATCCGGAAGTGGAAGGCTTATGGAACTACTGTTAGCCTTCCACGGCCTGGACAGCCTTTGAAAGTTTCCACCCGTGCCGAGGCCAGGCTTGTCCGAAGAGTCAAGGCTAACCCAAGGACAACAAGGAAGGAGCTCCCGGAAGATCTCATGGCAGTGTGAACATTGGTTTCAGTCAATACCATAAGTAACGTACTCCACCGCAATGGTCTCCGTTCCAGACGAGCCCGTAAGGTACCTTTACTTTCAAAGCGTCATGTCAAGGCTCGTCTACAGTTTGCTCATGATCACTTGGAGGGCTCTGAGACAGACTGGTTCAAGGTACTCTGGTCTGATGAGACCAAGATCGAGATCTTTGGTGCCAACCACACACGTAACGTTTGGAGACTGGATGGCACTGCATACGACCCCAAGAATACCATCCCTACAGTCAAGCATGGTGGTGGCAGCATCATGCTGTGGGGCTGTTTCTCAGCCAAGGGGCCTGGCCATCTGGTCCGCATCCATGGGAAGATGGATAGCACGGCCTACCTGGAGATTTTGGCCAAGAACCTCCGCTCCTCCATCAAGGATCTTAAGATGGGTCGTCAGTTCATCTTCCAACAAGACAACGACCCAAAGCATACAGCCAAGAAAACCAAGGCCTGGTTCAAGAGGGAAAAAATCAAGGTGTTGCAGTGGCCTAGTCAGTCTCCTGACCTTAACCCAATTGAAAACTTGTGGAAGGAGCTCAAGATTAAAGTCCACATGAGACACCCAAAGAACCTAGATAACTTGGAGAAGATCTGCATGGAGGAGTGGGCCAAGATAACTCCAGAGACCTGTGCCGGCCTGATCAGGTCTTATAAAAGCCGATTATTAGCTGTAATTGCAAACAAGGGTTATTCCACAAAATATTAAACCTAGGGGTTGAATAATAATTGACCCACACTTTTATGTTGAAAATTTATTAAAATTTAACTGAGCAACATAACTTGTTGGTTTGTAAGATTTATGCATCTGTTAATAAATCCTGCTCTTGTTTGAAGTTTTCTAACTTATTTGCATCTTATCAAACCTGCTAAATCTGCAGGGGGTTGAATACTACTTGTAGGCACTGTATATATATATATATATAGATAGATAGATAGATAGATAGATAGATAGATAGATAGATAGATAGATAAATCAAGTGATATTTGGAAATTTGTGCAATAAATATTTAATTTTCTAGAGGTGTGTTGCTCACCCTTTATACTGTCTATGTTTGTGCGGTTTGGGGGATACAGTTCTGTACTTTTATTTCTATATTATCTCTTTAATTTATTATATCACTTCATCTTACACAAAGGCTTAGACAGCAAGAGACTGTGTCTCCAGTTTTCCACTGTTATGCCTCTTACCAGTAACCTCAACTATAGATGGTAGAACAATCTGGAAACAAATGTATACGTCTCCCAGCAAGGAGACAAAATCTGCAGAGATGAGCCGTGGTTGGAAGAAATCATCATGGCGGTCTGGGTTGAAAAAAAAATAAAAAAAAAAGTTAAGTCAATGTAGATCTGTTACAAAAAAGGATAGACAGCAAGAGAATGCATCCAAGCTTTTCCAGTGTTATGGCTCTTACCAATAATCAGGGGTGGACATATCATTGGTGCAGCCTTTGCAGTCGCACAGGGGCCGAAGAGGTTGGGGGGCCCATGTCTACCTCCAGAGCAGGCGGAATTGTGCACTTTTATGAGCTATTGGGTGGCAAATGGCCCCTATATTGTTCCTGCACACGTGCCCTTTTCTATCTGTATTCACCAGTGTCAGTAACATCAACTAAATACAGTAACAAATGTATACATCTCCCAGCAAGGAGACAAGCCCTGCAGAGATGAGCCTTGGTTGGGAGAAATCATCATGGCGGTCTGGGAGGAAAGGAGAATAAAAAGAAAGTTATCAAGTGTATGTAGATCTCTTATGTAGCTTGATTTGGATACTGTCTGATGGCAATATTGATTTGATGATATGAAGACATGGTGGTATTATTTTGACAGTATAAGGGGAATATAATAAGAAAGTTGTTAGTTTGGAAACAAAAGCCCACTGGAATAAGAAGCTTGAGAAATCCCTAGTTATTCCATGCTTCTCTTCTTGCTTTTCTATGTGTCAATAATTTTGAGCAGACTTGTCCATCAACCTCCTTCAATTAAAAATACGTCTTCTAATATACATGGTGCTTCTATTGTAAGAGACTGATGGACAGATTGTGGTGCAGTGATTACAAGGGTTTCTCCAGGTATAAGGGGAATCCCAGCGAGTGCCACAACACACAGGGAACACTATAAAATAATGTGCCCTTGCGCTAGGGAGAGGGGAACAGGGTCACCTCCTAACACTAACCTGAGGTTGATCCTTACACTCCATAATGTCCCTAGATGGGTCCTCCCCCTGTACACCGATCACGTGCCTAGGCCCTTGCTGGCCCTGCACTTACCCTGACTAGTGCAGACCAGCAAGAGGTTAGTCTCACTACTGACATAATATCACACAAGGCAGTAAAGACAAACAGGAGAAAGACACAACAAATAAAACTTCAGCAGGAACTTCTCAGCTGCAACTGAATCGACACCTCAGCTTCTCCAGAGACTGGTTCCTTCCAAGTGGCCAGCATAGGTATGAGCTATAGCCAGCATAGGAAAGAGTACAGAGCAGAAGGGAGTGGCTGCAGCTGAGATTACAACTACTTATTAGATCACTGCAGGATAGAAATGCACCTTAACCCCTTCTGTACTGGATATAATTAAGTATGCTCCGACGCAGGGTAAATGGTGAGTGGGCACTAACGCGGATCTGTGAATAACAATCCGCTGTGACCTTCTTATCCTAGATTGCCTCGAGATCACATCAGGGAGTGCCACACTCGTGACACAGATTTAGTTCCATGTCCTTCTATTAGTAGCGATTCTGAGAACTGTGCAGTCCATGAGGAAGGAGGAGGAGAATCTGTAATGCTTATATATTAAGAAGTACCAAAAAACCCTGTCTCTAACAATTTTAGTAACATGCAGATAAAGTGGAAAACCCCTTTAAGTGCCATGTGTCCAAATACCTTCAGATATATGATAAAGCCATAGTCATTATGTATGAAAAGCAGGCTGACAACAAACCATGCAAATCCCAGGCACGGCCTCCTATAAAGATTAATGAGCCACAATGTCAATATTCTTCATACGCTAAATTTGACTGAAATGCAAAATACAGAAGCAAACTGTAATGTGACCGTCCAAACCGCGCGGGATCTATCACTAATTAGATGCGATTTATCATTTGTGAGGCAATGAGCGGAATATAAGATGCCGCGGTGCCCAAATCTATTTTGCATTTGTGTTTTTTGTTTTGTTTTTGCTGTTTTTTTACCTGTTTTTTCATTTGTATTTATTCTTCTTTCCCTTTGCACTGTTTTTAAACTCTATTTTTATGTGTTCATGTGTTTTTTTGTTTTTCGTTGTGGGTGAGGTTTGGGCTTTTCCAGATTTTTACAGCTGATATATCACTTGTGTCATTTTAAAACCTCTGCAAAATGTTCACACAAAAATAAAATGACTCAAGGGTGAGGAATGCAATATATGTGGCAGGTACTGTTTCTGCAAATTTAGCAATATTTTAGCAGAACATGCACACTTTTGTGATAAAAAGTTGACATACAGTCTGAAATAAAACAGAGCTTTTTTGATATTCCAAAGAATACATAACCCACGTGTGCCACTGTGAAGAATTTGGCACTAATAACATCGAGTACTAAAAAAATAAGAAAAGTTACCTTAAAAAATCAGTAACAATCAGTGGTAATGTCTATATACAGTGGCATGTAAAAGTTTGTGCACCCCTGTTACTGTTATAGTGAACAGTTAAGCAAGTTGACGATGAAATGATCTTTAGAAGGTAGAAAGTTACAGATGACGAATTTCCTTTGTATTTTAGGCAAAAAAAATACATTTTTTCATCTTTTACATTTAAAATAACAAAAAGGGTAAATGGGCCGAAAAGTTGGGGTACCCTGCATGGTTAGTACCTAGTAGCGCCCCCTTTGACATTATCACAGCTTGTAAACGCTTTTTTGCCAAGAGTCTTTCAATTCTTGTTAGAGGGATTTTCATCCATTCTTCCTTAGAGACGTCTTCCAGTTTGGTGAGATTCCTGGCTCGTCTTGCATGCACGGCTCTTCCTATGAGACGTCTCCCAGTTCTGTGAGATTACTGGCTTTTCTTTCATGCACTGCTCTTCCTAGGAGACATGTTCCAGTTCTGTGAGATTCCTGACTCGTCTTGCATGCCCTTCTCTTCCTTGGAGATGTCTTCCAGTTTGGTGAGATTCCTGGCTCGTCTTGCATGCACGGCTCTTCCTATGAGACGTCTCCCAGTTCTGTGAGATCCCTGGCTTTTCTTTCATGCACTGCTCTTCCTAGGAGACATGTTCCAGTTCTGTGAGATTCCTGGCTCGTCTTGCATGCACGGCTCTTCCTATGAGACGTCTCCCAGTTCTGTGAGATTACTGGCTTTTCTTTCATGCACTGCTCTTCCTAGGAGACATGTTCCAGTTCTGTGAGATTCCTGACTCGTCTTGCATGCCCTTCTCTTCCTTGGAGACGTCTTCCAGTTTGGTGAGATTCCTGGCTCGTCTTGCATGCACGGCTCTTCCTATGAGACGTCTCCCAGTTCTGTGAGATCCCTGGCTTTTCTTTCATGCACTGCTCTTCCTAGGAGACATGTTCCAGTTCTGTGAGATTCCTGACTCGTCTTGCATGCCCTCCTCTTCCTTGGAGACGTCTTCCAGTTTGGTGAGATTCCTGGCTCGTCTTGCATGCACGGCTCTTCCTATGAGACGTCTCCAAGTTCTGTGAGATCCCTGGCTTGTCTTGCATGCACTGCTTTTCCTAGGAGACGAGTTCCAGTTCTGTGAGATTCCTGACTCTTCTTGCATTCACTGCTCTTCCTTGGAGACGTCTCCCAGTTCTGTGAGATTCCTGACTCATCTTGCATGCACGGCTCTTCCTATGAAACGTCTCCCAGTTCTCTGAGATTCCTGGCTTGTCTTGCATGCACTACTCTTCCTTGGAGACGTCTTCCTGTTCTGTGAGAGTCCTGGCTCGTCTTGCATGCACTGCTCTTCCTTGGAGACGTCTTCCAGTTCTGTAAGATTCCTGGCTCGTCTTGCATGCACTACTCTTCCTTGGAGGCGTCTTCCAGTTCTGTGAGATTCCTGGCTCGTCTTGCATGCACTGCTCTTCCTTGGAGACGTATTCCAGTTCTGTGAGATTCCTGGCTCGTCTTGCATGCACTACTCTTCCTTAGAGACGTCTTCCAGTTCTGTGAGATTCCTGGCTTGTCTTGCTTGCTCTGCTCTTCCTTGGAGACGTCTACCACCTCTTTGAGATTCCTGGCTCGTCTTCCATGCACTGCTCTTCCTTGGAGACGTATGCCAGTTCTGTGAGATTCCTGGCTCGTCTTGCATGCACTGCTCTTCCTTGGAGACGTCTTCCAGTTCTGTGAGATTCCTGGCTCGTCTTGCATGCACTACTCTTCCTTGGAGACGTCTTCCAGTTCTGTGAGATTCCTGGCTTGTCTTGCATGCACTACTCTTCCTTGGAGACGTCTTCCAGTTCTGTGAGATTCCTGGCTTGTCTTGCATGCACTACTCTTCCTTGGAGACATCTTCCAGTTCTGTGTTATTCCTGGCTCGTCTTGCTTGCTCTGCTCTTCCTTGGAGACGTCTACCACCTCTTTGAGATTTCTGGCTCGTCTTGCATGCACTGCTCTTCCTTGGAGACATCTTCCAGTGTGAGATTCCTGGCTCATCTTGCATGCTCTGCTCATTTGAGGTCTGGCCACAGATTTTCAATGATCTTCAGACCAGGAGACTGTGAGGCCATTGTAAAAGCTTCAACTTGCGCCTTTTGAACCCTTCATGACCAATGACATTAATTAATTTGACAAGTTATTGGAAGCTTGTAGGATAATAATAATAATAATAATAATAATAATAATAATAATAATAATAAAAGATAACAGTTGTTCTTACAATTTTTGAACTTTACAAACTACAATGGATAATTATGAACAGTATCCAGCAGATGGAGACACAGCACTGATGACTATGGCTCTGCAGACTGGTACATGACATGGAAGCTGGATGAGAAAGAAAGAAAGAAAGAGAGAAAGAAAGAAAGAAAGAAAGAAAGAGAAAGAAAGAAAGAAAGAAAGAAAGAAAGAAAGAAAGAAAGAAAGAAAGAAAGAAAGAAAGAGAAAGAAAGAAAAAAAGAAAGATCGTTCCTCCTTTTGCTATCTATCCATCTATCTACAGTATATATCCATCTATATATTTATTTATTTATGTATCAATTATCTATCAATCCATCTACATTATTTATCTATCTATCCTTCTCTCTATTATTTCTCTTTATATTATCTATCTATCTATCCCTCTATCTCTCTATCCCTCTATCTATCTATCATCTATCCCTCTATCTCTCTATCCCTCTATCTATCTATCTATCTATCCCTCTATCTATCTATCCCTCTATCTATCTATCTATCCATTATCTATCTATCCCTCTATCTATCTATCCCTCTATCTATCTATCTATCTATCTATCTATCCCTCTATCTATCTCTCTATCTATCCCTCTATCTATCTATCTATCTATCTATCTATCCCTCTATCTATCTATCTATCCATCTATCTATCCCTCTATCCCTCTATCTATCTATCCCTCTATCTATCTATCTATCTATCTATCTATCCCTCTATCTATCTCTCTATCTATCCCTCTATCTATCTATCTATCTATCTATCTATCTATCTATCCCTCTATCTATCTATCTATCCATCTATCTATCCCTCTATCCATCTATCTATCTATCCCTCTATCTATCTATCTATCTATCTATCTATCCCTCTATCTATCTATCTATCTATCCATTATCTATCTATCCCTCTATCTATCTATCTATCCCTCTATCTATCTATCTATCCCTCTCTCTATCTATCTATCCCTCTATCTATCCCTCTATCTATCTATCTATCTATCTACCCATCTATCTATCTGTGGCGCCCTGGACGCCAGGTCGTCACAGGGACTACAACACGACATAGGCACATCAGTCAGACACAAATCCTTGTTGCCCCTCTCCAGGGGCTGATGCCCACACCAGGTGGGGTGGAGCCAGGCGGTTGGCCCCACCCACTGAGGAGTTCACAGTCCTGGAGGCGGGAAAGGAAGTTAGTTCAGCTCGGGCAGAGCTCGAGTGCAGTTAGGGAAGTGGTAGTAGAGGAGAAAACTGACTGTGTCCGGGTACGTGGCCCGGGCACCGAGAGCAAGGTTGGCAGACAGTGGTGGCCGTCTGAAGGAGAGGCAGATCAACGCAGAGCCGTAGGACCGGAGACGGGCGGTGGCCCGCCGGTACCGAACCGGGGAGCGAAGTGAAGCCAGCACAAACCGGCAGGGCCTGCGGACCCCGACCAGGCTTGGAGTCGCCGTTAAACAGGTCAAATCCGTTAGTGACCGGAACCCCAGGGGTTTCCTAACAGCCAAGACCCGATTGAAGGCAACCGTCCAACCAGCAAAAGGGAAATACAGCTACCGCCCCAGCTAGAGTTCCCAGGGCCAGAGCCTGCGGGCAAAAGGGCTCCTCCGGCACATATACACGCTGGGGAGCGGGTTACTGGTGGGAAGCCATCGGGACCGAACATACACAAAAGGTGCAGGGAAAGGCAGCTGTGACGCCCTGGGCAAGCCAGGGGTCACAGGTCACAACACCACACGCACCCCACATTCCCTGCAGGTACACACAAAGTCAAAACTAAAATCCTTGTTGCCTTCCTCCAGGGGCTGGTGTTCACACAAGGGGGTGGGCCAGGCAGTTGGCTCCACCCACCGAGGAGTTCACAGCTCTGGAGGCGGGAAAACCAGGCAGATCAGCTAGGGAAGTGAAGGAGTAAACAGTGAAGTAAAAGGAGGAAAAGTAGAAAGTGAAGAGAGTGACAGCAAGAAGCCTGAAGCTGGTCCGGGTGTGTGCCCCGGACTGAGACAGCAAGGTTGGCAGACGGCGGTGACCGTCTGCAGGAGAGATTGCTCGGAGGTTGCCGAAAGGACCGTGGACGGGTGGTGACCCGGCTGTACCGGAGCGGTATACGAAGAACAGTCAGCACCAGGGCAGGGGCCTTTCGGATCCCGGCAAGGCTAGGAGTCGCCATAATTTGCCAAATCCGTCAGTGAAGGGGACGACTGTCTCCCAACAACCAAGTCCCGATAGAAGGCAACAGTCCGACCGTTAAGGGGAGACACCGCCACCGCCAAGGCAACCGTCCGAGGGACCCGTCCAACCAGCCGTTTGTTTACCGAGAACTGTGTCGTGTTTACTGGCTGAGTGAGTACCTCCGTGCCGTGCGGCACTGCGCTGCCCCTGCGCCCCTGTACCTCCACAGGCCCCATAACCCGCCTGTCCACCATCCCAACCCCCATCACTGGGCCCCGGGACCACCAATCCCCTACCCACGGAGGGGCAAATCAACAACTGGCTGCTCCATACCACCACTCCCGGGATCACCAGCCAGAGCAGCGGTGGTGTTCACCTAATCACCACAACCGTGGGTGGCGTCACGGACAATAAACAATCCCCACAACCAAACCCCTTTCACTCACGGGCGAGGAGCGCCGCTAGAGTCCCCGGGATCCGGCCCATCGCTCGAGCCACCGAGCAGCAGCAGGCCGCGGCAGCAGCGGCAGCGGCAGCAGCGGCAGCCGGACCCGAGCAGTGGGAGAGCGCGGGTCCCCTCCTCCGCCCGCAACACAGCCACCACCACCCGACCGGGAGAAACCACAGCAGCCGGCTGCGGGACCCGTCCATCCAGCCGTTTGTTTTACCAGAGACTTTGCATCCATTTGTGGCTGAGTGAGTACTACCGTGCCATCCGGCACCGCGCTGCGCAGTCTAAGCGACCCTGCACCTTGCCAACCCTGCCTCCCCGTCACCTCACCGGGCCCCGGGACCACCAACCCCCCTACCCACAGAGGGGAGAGAAACATCCCAGCTGCTCCCTGCCATCGCTCCCGGGATCCCCGTCACCAGCATCGGTGGTGCCCCAACCTCACCACAAACCGTGGGTGGCGTCACGGACCAAATCCCCAAACCGAACTACCGCCCCCCTTTTCACCGCTCGAGTCCCCGGATCCGGCCCACCGCTCGAGCCACCGAGCAGCAGCAGTAGCAGCGCCCCGCCGCCCGCGACATATCTATCTATCCCTCTATCTATCTATCTATCCCTCTATCTATCTATCTATCTATCTATCCCTCTATCTATCTATCTATCCCTCTATCTATCCCTCTATCTATCTATCCCTCTATCTATCTATCTATCTATCTATCCCTCTATCTATCTATATATCTACCTATCTATCTATCTATATATCTATCCGTCATCTCTCCATTATCTATCCATTCATTTATCTATTATTTCTCTTTCTATTATCTATATATTATCTATCTATCCAGCATCTATCTATCTATCCCTCTATCTATCCATCTATCTATCTATCCCTCTATCTATCTATCTATCCCTCTATCTATCTATCCCTCTATCTATCTATCCCTCTATCTATCTATCCCTCTATCTATCTATCTATCCCTCTATCTATCTATCTATCTATCCCTCTATCTATCTATCTATCTATCCCTCTATCTATCTATCTATCTATCTATCTATCTATCTATCCCTCTATCTATCCCTCTATCTATCTATCTATCTATCTATCCCTCTATCTATCTATCCCTCTATCTATCTATATATCTACCTATCTATCTATCTATATATCTATCCGTCATCTCTCCATTATCTATCCATTCATTTATCTATTATTTCTCTTTCTATTATCTATATATTATCTATCTATCCCTCTATCTATCTATCTATCTATCTATCTATCCCTCTATCTATCCCTCTATCTATCTATCTATCTATCTATCTATCCAGCATCTATCTATCTATCCCTCTATCTATCCATCTATCTATCTATCCCTCTATTTATTTATCCCTCTATCTATCTATCCCTCTATCTATCTATCTATCTATCCCTCTATCTATCTATCCCTATATCTATCTATCTATCTATCCCTCTATCTATCTATCCCTCTATCTATCTATCTATCTATCCAGCATCTATCTGTCCCTCTATCTATCTATCTATCTATCTATCTATCTGTCCCTCTATCTATCTATCTATCTATCTATCTATCCCTCTATCTATCGCTCTATCTATCTATCTATCCCTCTATCTATCCATTATCTATCTATCTATCCATTATTTACCTATTATTTATCATCTAATTATTATTTTCTATCTTTCTATAATTATCTATTATCCATCTCCTTATTTATTGATCGATATATAGACATATGAGTGGTTTTTAGATTTCTTGTACAATGGTGTGATAAGGAATAGTGGAGATTGGGAACATGCTGTTTCTCAGAAAGCTGAATGAGGTTTGGGTGGCATTTGAGGGACATTTGCATTCAGTTCACACCCAAAATAAAACAGAGCAATGTTTGACTCCATGGGGTTGATTCAGGTAAGTGACCTTTGAGGACACATTGATTACAGGTTAGGTTTGTTTGTAGGTAGATAACTCCAAGCCGATCTCTAATATCAGCAATATAAGTCCCAAGACTACCAAAAGGATCACATGTTTGTATATTGCTGATAATGGACTCGTGCATGTGGATGTACCTCCGTACCCAGCACCATTACATTACAAGTTATGCCCACTTTTGCAGCCATTTTTTTTCTTTGTTATACATATAAATAAAAAAGAATAAAGCAATTTTTATTGCTGTTATTCCAGGTAACATTTTAGAATAGCTTGCTATGTGAGTATACAGAATAACACTATTTTTGACAGTTACATGACTTGTATCCTTCATTTATCACCAGATGAGGGATTCCTGATCTCCTGCTTCTTTATAGTGCACCTCCAGATGCAGCAGCATGGAGGACATTATACAGTATTACTGAGCTTTGTAGCTGTGAATCCAGACCTGCACACCATCAGTACAGGAATACAGCACCAGAACCACCATCAGTACAGGAATACATCATCAGAACCACCATCAGTACAGGAATACATCACCAGAACCACCATCAGTACAGGAATACATCACTAGAACCACCATCAGTACAGGAATACATCACCAGAACCACCATCAGTACAGGAATAAATCACCAAAACTACCATCAGTATAGGAATACATCATCAGAAACACCATCAGGGCAGGAATAAATCACCAGAACCAACATCAGAACAGGAATACAGAACCAACAACATTACATGAATACATCTGCTGTACCATTTGTACATGAATTCAGCACCAGAACCACCCTCAGTACATGGCAGATAGATAGATATCAGGTCAGTTTTATATACAATTGTATTTCATGAACCTACAGCTCCTAATATGTCCCTAATAATGGTAAGGAGATACTGGTAGTTGTTATTTTCAGCTATCATCAGACTGCAGACTGTACAGGATCCGCAATACTAATTAGATGCAGGCAGTATCGAAAATAAACATTTACATCAAGGTACCTGACAGGTGACATTTTCTCTGTTTAGAGACATTTTCTTTCTTTTCTTCATCTTGTCCAGACGCCATGACAATTCATACCCATAACTTGGATGTGCCTACTATCATCTATTTTGGTCTTTTGCAACACATCATGACACAGTACCCTTAAAAATAACGGCCTGATTATAATTGTCATGAATAAAAATATCTGTCCTAGGCTGTGCCCCTGAATATATAATGGCCCCTCACTTTGTTCCCTGCACAAAATATGATCCGCGCATTGTCCCTCTTATGGAACATGTACGAACGCCAAACTTGAATATGGACGTCTCTGAGAAGTCCATGTACGAGTTCGACACTAGGTGTCTGGTACGAACGCCGAACTTTAACATAAAGGTTTACTCATCGCTAGGAATAACACCCCAATATGAAATACTATGTATTTTCTAAAACGTACATGGCTACTTATGGTATACAAAATTTGGAAGCAAACATGAGCAGCCAGTAGTCAATTTAGTTTTTTGGTTGGACTGTTAATGTACAAGTCCAAAGTCCTTACAAAGTATAAAGTTTTATCTCCTGAATAAAAATAGTTATCTGGAAATCTTATCTGTATTTACCTAAGAATGATATCATACAAGATTATCTGTGCCTGCGCTGTTACTGGGAAATGTGCAACACATGGAAGATTGTAGTTACTGTACCTATAATACGGGATTTCTCTAGAATCCCTGACAATGGGACACAAGCCAGAACGGAGGGCCAGAACCCCCTGTAAGGCATGTCGGCTCCTTAGATTTACTTTCCTGCACAGCAGCACTGGAGATATTGTCTGATAGTCTGGAAATTCGGAGATGATTTCTGGTGTAAGAACCTCCCTCACTCAAGCGGATTGTCCCACCAAAGCAGTTCTGGCCAACACCGAAGTACCCTGTAGACTAATGTATTACACATCATCCATGCAAAGGGATGGATGTCCATTGATTAGAATGGACTATGGTGGTCCTTCAGAGCAATGAGCCTAATTCAGACAAGCCCATCACTTAAATATGATTCATCTGTCATTTAATATTTTTTTTCGCGTTGATTTGGAATTCAGTCCTCGATTGATAGTGCTTCATAAAAAGTTGCTTATGCTGTACACATACTGAGATTTGAATGGGCTTATCTGAATTAGGTTTCTTGCTCTGGAGGACCACCATTGTGATCAGTAGTGTATGTCCCCACATGTCTGTATGTATCCTGACATCCCATAATGTGATCAGTAGTGTATGTCCCCACATGTCTGTATGTATCCTGACATCCCATAATGTGATCAGTAGTGTATGACCCCACGTGTCTGTATGTATCCTGACATCCCATAATGTGATCAGTAGTGTATGACCCCCACGTGTCTGTATATATCCTGATATCCCATAATGTGATCAGTAGTATATGACCCCACGTGTCTGTATGTATCCTGACATCCCATAATGTGATCAGTAGTGTATGACCCCCACGTGTCTGTATATATCCTGATATCCCATAATGTGATCAGTAGTATATGACCCCACGTGTCTGTATGTATCCTGACATCCCATAATGTGATCAGTAGTGTATGACCCCACGTGTCTGTATATATCCTGATATCCCATAATGTGATCAGTAGTGTATGAGCCCACATGTCTGTATGTATCCTGACATCCCATAATGTGATCAGTAGTGTATGACCCCACGTGTCTGTATGTATCCTGACATCCCATAATGTGATCAGTAGTGTATGAGCCCACATGTCTGTATGTATCCTGATATCCCATAATGTGATCAGTAGTGTATGACCCCATGTGTCTGTATGTATCCTGACATCCCATAATGTGATCAGTAGTGTATGAGCCCACATGTCTGTATGTATCCTGATATCCCATAATGTGATCAGTAGTGTATGACCCCACGTGTCTGTATATATCCTGACATCCCATAATGTGATCAGTAGTGTATGACCCCACGTGTCTGTATATATCCTGACATCCCATAATGTGATCAGTAGTGTATGACCCCACGTGTCTGTATGTATCCTGACATCCCATAATGTGATCAGTAGTGTATGAGCCCACATGTCTGTATGTATCCTGATATCCCATAATGTGATCAGTAGTGTATAACCCCACGTGTCTGTATATATCCGGACATCCCATATTGTGATCAGTAGTGTATGACCCCACGTGTCTGTATATATCCTGACATCCCATAATGTAATCAGTAGTGTATGACCCCACGTGTCTGTATATATCCTGACATCCCATAATGTGATCAGTAGTGTATGACCCCACGTGTCTGTATGTATCCTGACATCCCATAATGTGATCAGTAGTGTATGACCCCACGTGTCTGTATGTATCCTGACATCCCATAATGTGATCAGTAGTGTATGAGCCCACATGTCTGTATGTATCCTGATATCCCATAATGTGATCAGTAGTGTATAACCCCACGTGTCTGTATATATCCGGACATCCCATATTGTGATCAGTAGTGTATGACCCCACGTGTCTGTATATATCCTGACATCCCATAATGTGATCAGTAGTGTATGACCCCACGTGTCTGTATATATCCTTACATCCCATAATGTGATCAGTAGTGTATGACCCCACGTGTCTGTATGTATCCTGACATCCCATAATGTGATCAGTAGTGTATGACCCCACGTGTCTGTATGTATCCTGACATCCCATAATGTGATCAGTAGTGTATGAGCCCACATGTCTGTATGTATCCTGATATCCCATAATGTGATCAGTAGTGTATAACCCCACGTGTCTGTATATATCCGGACATCCCATATTGTGATCAGTAGTGTATGAGCCCACGTGTCTGTATATATCCGGACATCCCATATTGTGATCAGTAGTGTATGACCCCACGTGTCTGTATATATCCGGACAGCCCATAATGTGATCAGTAGTGTATGAGCCCACGTGTCTGTATGTATCCTGACATCCCATAATGTGATCAGTAGTGTATGACCCCACGTGTCTGTATGTATCCTGACATCCCATAATGTGATCAATAGTGTATGACCCCACGTGTCTGTATATATCCTGACATCCCATAATGTGATCAGTAGTGTATGACCCCACGTGTCTGTATATATCCTGATATCCCATAATGTGATCAGTAGTGTATGACCCCACGTGTCTGTATGTATCCTGACATCCCATAATGTGATCAATAGTGTATGACCCCACGTGTCTGTATGTATCCTGACATCCCATAATGTGATCAGTAGTGTATGACCCCACGTGTCTGTATGTATCCTGATATCCCATAATGTGATCAGTAGTGTATGACCCCATGTGTCTGTATGTATCCTGACATCCCATAATGTGATCAGTAGTGTATGACCCCACGTGTCTGTATGTATCCTGACATCCCATAATGTGATCAGTAGTGTATGACCCCACGTGTCTGTATGTATCCTGATATCCCATAATGTGATCAGTAGTGTATGACCCCATGTGTCTGTATGTATCCTGACATCCCATAATGTGATCAGTAGTATATGACCCCACGTGTCTGTATGTATCCTGACATCCCATAATGTGACTGCATATGTGAATTCTATTGTAAGTAGCAGAGCTGGGTTAGCGCACAGGGCTTTGATAGGCAGCCATCTAGTGGCCAGGTTAGAGTAGTGGCGGACCCATCCTGCAGCAGATGTTGGTCAGTTAGGGTTAAATCAATGAAAAGGAGGAGTGACAGAGACAAGAGGCATGGTTCGCAGGACGGGCTTCAAGGGATGCCAGTTCTGAATAGAGTCGAATAAGAGAAGACGTGGCCATGGTGTCAGGGAACCCTGAAGTAGCCTCGAGAGGTCCGGAGCCTACGGCTCACCCTGGCGGGGTTAGAGTTTGATCGGTTTGCACTGGGGGGTACCAACAGCATTATCGGATGTAATGTGCAACAAAAAAAAAATTGCAATTGTTGGGTCATCTGGCATCCGAAAAAATATGGAGTAAAAAGTAACTAAAATGTTATCATACTCCAATCTCCTAAAAATAAAAACCACAGCTCGCTATGCAAAAAAATTAAAAAAAAATCCAAGCTCTTATGCAGGTCTCGTGAAGGAAAAATAAAAAGGTACAGGTCTCAGAAAATGGTGACACTTAAGGCGGCTTTACATGCTACGACATCGCTATTGCGAAGTCGTTGGGGTCACGGAATTTGTGACGCACATCCGGCCGCATTAGCGATGTTGTTGCGTGTGACACCTATGAGCGATTTTGCATCGTCGCAAAAACGTGCAAAATCGCTCATCGGTGACATGGGGGTCCATTCTCAAATATCGTTACTGCAGCAGCACACATCACTCCGTGTGACACCGCAGGAACGAGGAACCTCTCCTTACCTGCGTCCCGGCCACTATGCGGAAGGAAGGAGGTGGGCAGGATGTTACATCCTGCTCATCTCCGCCCCTCCGCTTCTATTGGGCGGAGGTTCAGTGACGTCGCTGTGATGTTAAACAAGATGCCACCTTAGAAAGGAGGCGGTTCGCCGGTCACAGCGACGTCGCCGAGCAGGTAAGTAGTGTGACGGGTCTGGGCGATGTTGTGCGGCACGGGCAGCGATTTGCCCGTGTCGCACAACAGATGGGGGCGGGTACCCACACTAGTGATATCGGTGCCGATATCGCAGTGTGTAAAGCCCGCTTAAAGTAACATTTTTCACAATTTCCAATCAAACTGATCCGATGAATCGCAACACTCCGGATCATTTATATTGTACAATGAATGATGTACAAACAAAACCAAAAAAGCAATGGTGGCATTCATTTTCACCATTTCACTTTACTTGGATTTTTTTCCCCATATCCCAGTAGATTATAATGTGAAATGAATAGTGTCAATCAAAACTGGAAAGAAATAAGCCCTCATATGGCTATGCTGGAGGGAAAAAAATAAAAAAAATTTAAAAAAAGGGGAAAATAAAAGGGCAAAAACATAATTGGCTTAAAAACCCAATTTTTCTGTTCCGGTGCATCGAATCCCATCCAGTATGTACCATAGGGAACATGAGGAGGCTGCCATTAATCCTGTGCCAAGTCAAACCAATCCAGACAAGAGCGCGGGATCCGAAGAAAACCAAACGGCAACAGACTGGATAAATAAACCGTGCAGATGCTGAGAACAAACATGGACGTGTTTACTCTCCGGTTTATATTTCCATAATTAATTAAGTAATAATAATCTGTAATAATAGTGATTGTGTTCTATCATCACACAAAGAGAAGAGAAAAGATGAGGACACATTTTGTCTGCACTCAGATATCGGGTGAAGCTTTTTATGAAAAACAAATCAATCATAGAACATTAAAAAAATTTTTTAAAAAATTATATATATATATATATATATATATATATAATTATATATATTTAATTTATATATATTATATATATATATTATTTATATTATATATATATTATATATATATATATATTATTTATATATATATTTAGAGTTATATATATATATACACGGTGTATATATATATATGTATATATATATATATATATATATAGTGTAAAAATAAAGTAAAGGCCCCGTTACACGCAACGACTTATCTAACGATATATCGCTGGGGTCACGGATTCCGTGACGCACATCCGGCATCGTTAGCGACATCGTGCGTGTGACACCAACGAACGGCCGTTAACGATCAAAAATACTCACCTTATCGTTGATCGTTGAAACGTCGTTCATTTTCAAAAAATCGTTGATTGTTTCAGGACGGAGGTTGTTCGTCGTTCCCGAGGCAGCACACATCGCTGCATGTGACACCTCGGGAACGAAGAACTACAGCTTAGGGTACCTTCACACTTTAGCAATGCAGCAGCGATCCGACCAGCGATCTGACCTGGTCAGGATCGTTGCTGCATCGCTACATGGTCGCTGGTGAGCTGTCAAACAGGCAGATCTCACCAGCGACCAGTGACCAGCCCCCAGCCAGCAGCGACGTGCAAGCGACGCTGCGCTTGCACGGAGCCGGCGTCTGGAAGCTGCGGACACTGGTAAATAAGGTAAACATCGGGTATGGTTACCCGATGTTTACCTTAGTTACCAGCTCACACCGCTTAACTTAGCGTGTGCAGGGAGCAGGAGCTGGCACTGGCAGCGTGAGAGCTGCGGAGGCTGGTAACGAAGGTAAATATCGGGTAACCACCTTGGTTACCCGATGTTTACCTTGGTTACAGCTTACCGCAGGCTGTCAGACGCCGGCTCCTGCTCCCTGCACATTCAGGATTGTTGCTCTCTCGCTGTCACACACAGCGATGTGCGCTCATCAGCGGGAGAGCAACAATAAAAAAACGAACCAGGGCTGTGTGTAACGAGCAGCGATCTCACAGCAGGGGCCAGATCACTGCTCAGTGTCACACACAGCGAGATCGCTAATGAGGTCACAAAAAACGTGACTCAGCAGCGATCTCAGTAGCGATCTCGCTGTGTGTGAAGTACCCCTTACCTGCGGCGGCTGCCAATGAGGAAGGAAAGAGGTGGGCGGGATGTTACAGCCGCTCATCTCCGCCCCTCCGCTTCTATTGGGCGGTTGCTTAGTGACGCTCCTGTGACGCCGAACGAACCGCCCCCTTAGAAAGGATGCGGTTGTCTGGCAACAGCGACGTCGCTAGGCAGGTAAGTACGTGTGACGGCTCCTAACGATTTTGTGTGCCACGGGCAGCGATTTGCCCGTGATGCACAAACGACGGGGGCGGGTGCTATCACCAGTGACATCGTTAGCGAGATCGCAGTATGTAAAGGCTGCTTTACATGAGACAATCTATCGTGCGGTAGATCGTCGGGGTCACGTTTTTTGTGACGCACATCCGGCATCGCTTGCGACGTCGGCCTGTGTGACACCTTCCAGCAACGCAATATCGCTCACAAATCATGAGTCGTGTACTCATCGCTAGGTTTCATAAAATCGTTTATGAAACATGACGCCGGTTGTTCATCGTTCCCGAGGCAGCACACGTCGCTCCGTGTGACACCACAGGAATGATGAACATCGCTTACCTGCGTCCCGCGGCTCCCGCCGGCTATGTGGAAGGAAGGAGGTGGGCGGGATGTGCGGGATGTTTACATTCCGCTCAGCTCCGCCCCTCCGCCTCTATTGGCCGGCCGCCGTGTGACGTCGCTGTGACACCGAACATCCCTCCCACTTCAGGAAGTGGATGTTCGCCGCCCTCAGCGACGTCGCACGGGAGGTAAGTGCGTGTAACGGGGGGGTTAGGACTTTGTGCGCCACGGGCAATCAATTGCCCGTGACGCACAAACAACGTGAGCGGTTACGATCGCTCGTGCAATTGCACGATAGATCGTAACGTGTAAAGCCCGGTTAAAGCCCCTTTTAGTGTGTTATTTTTACCACATCGTAAATAGCAAAGAGAAAAGGCAGAATGTTGCGGGGCTTTTCCATTAACCAAAAAAAAGAACACAGACTTAATCAATAGGTTACATGTGCCCCCAAGTGATGGCGTTCATAAACTCAACCTGTTCCACTAAATACAATTAAAAATGTATTGCTTCCTGGAATTCAACAATGAAAAAAAAGAAAAAATTGCTTGGCTTTTAAAGAGCTAGTAATAATGATGAGTGAGGACTGCCATGCTGGGGTGCTCGGTGATTGTAACCAGCCATTGGTGCTCGGATGGGCGCAACTCGTGTACCGAGTAGAATGGAAGTCAATGGAGAACTTGAGCATGTCTCCGGGACTTTTCCAGTAAAAATGCTCTAGCTTCCATTGACTTCCATTATACTCAGTGAACGAGTCGAGCCTATCTGAGCATCCGACTATTCATTATAAGTACCAAGCACCCGAGTATAGTAGTGCCCGCTCATCACTAGTTACCAGTACTGGGCACCTGAGCATGGTAGTGCCCGCTCATCACTAGTTACCAGTACTGAGCACACGAGCATGGTAGTGCCCGCTCATCACTAGTTACCAGTACTGAGCACCCGAACATGGTAGTGCCCGCTCATCACTAGTTACCAGTACTGAGCACCTGAGCATGGTAGTGCCCGCTCATCACTAGTTACCAGTACTGAGCACCTGAGCATGGTAGTGCCCGCTCATCACTAGTTACGAGTACCGAGCACCCGAGCATCGTAGTGCCCGCTCATCACTAGTTACCAGTACTGAGCACCCGAGCATGGTAGTGCCCGCTCATCACTAGTTACCAGTATTGAGCACCTGAGCATGGTAGTGCCCGCTCATCACTAGTTACCAGTACTGAACACCTGAGCATGGTAGTGCCCGCTCATCACTAGTTACGAGTTCCAAGCACCCAAGAATGGTAGTACCCACTCATCACTAGTTACGAGTACAGAGCACCCGAGCATGGTAGTGCTCGCTCATTGTTCTGCCTTCGTCCACGTGTGAGCTGTGTGGACTCCGGCATACAGCTAACCTTCATCCAATGTTTCAATAAACAGACTGTGTTGCCTTTAAGTCTTTATTTATTAAATGATGATGGATAGGTGGATGATCATAAGAAATGGATGATTGATTGGTAAAAACTATAACAAAAGATACAAATCCATATCAGTACAGGCATATCACAAATAACAGAATGCCATACATAGTAGTACTGGTATTTACAGAATCTGCATAACATAGAGAGCAATGCATATGACTGAACACAACATTTACACTGCTGAAGCTGCCCTACACCTGCTCTGCATGTATCACAGCCTATGCAATCTGAGTAGAGCCACTGCCACTTCACAGTGCCTACATAACAACTGTACACATATTCCAACACAAATATGTAGTCTAGTACAATGATTCCTACCGGGATCCATTAGTCAGGAGGAACGATTGAAGAAAAGGAACTGGAGCCGGCCATAGCACCTCTGAATCCTATGGAGGCACCAAGACATCTGCGTTTCCAACTCAGTAAGGGAAGGGAAAAAAGGGGCAGTCCAAGGAAGTGTCTTTTCCTTAAAGCAACAGGCTCCAAAACAGAAATACTGTAGAGATGTATGAGGAAAACATAAGAAAGCCAACAGTGACCTCTTGTGGGCAACAAACGATATTACCCTTATCCAATTTAATGAATAGAAGACAGAACACTCCCCGCTTGGCGTTAACCAATGCCACTATTGGACTCCTGAGGGGATAACAACAACACAAGTTCAGTGACTGGTCTGGTGAACAGTTTGTTCTCTCCGAGCTTGCTCACTCTGACCTCTACCTTGCGTACTCTCCCATCCTTGCTGGGAAAGGGTTTGGTGACTAGGCCAAGTGGCCACTCATTTCGGTGTGATTGACTGTCCTTTACAAGTACCACATCACCAAGTCTGATGTTTGGATGGTCTTTCTGCCATTTTGTTCTGGTTTGCAGAGTGGAGAGATATTGTTTCCTCCATCTGTCCCAAAAGGCATTGGACACGTTTTGTACTTGCCTCCATTGTCTTCTGTAGAGGTCTTTCTCGGTGAATTCTCCAGGTGGAGCTCCTGGGACACAGGTTTTCTGTGTAAGTAACATGGCAGGAGTAAGAACTGTTGAGTCTCCAGAATCTCCAGAAAGAGCTGTCAATGGCCTAGCATTCATGATAGCTGTAACTTCGGCCAAGAACGTAGTCAAGCTTTCGTGGGTAAGTCTGGTGTTTGCTTGCAAGAGGATAGAATCTAGAATCTTGCGTGCAATTCCTATCATTCTTTCCCAGGTGCCTCCCATGTGCGAAGCGTGTGGTGGGTTGAAGGTCCAGGTGCATCCTTGCTCACCTAGGTACCTCTCTACATTTGTAATGTCTAGATTGGAAGGGATTTGGAGTTCTCTTGCTGCTCCAATAAAGTTCGTGCCTCTATCAGAACGAATGTGCTTCACAGGGCCTCTGATAGCGATGAAGCGTTGAAGTGCATTTATGAAACTTGAAGTGTCCATAGATTCTATTACTTCGATATGAACAGCTCTGACAGACAAACAGGTGAATAGAACTGCCCAACACTTTGCTTCGGCATGGACCTTCCTAGTGCGTCTTGTAGCTACGGACCAGGGGCCGAACACATCCAGTCCAACGTTGGTGAAAGGGGGTTCAGTACTGAGCCTGTCAGGTGGAAGATTAGCCATCTTCTGGTTTTGAAACATGCCACGAAGTTTGCGACACGTAACGCAGTTGAAGATGAGTTTGCTCACGCTTCTCTTCGCTCCGACTATCCATAGTCCAGCCGCTCGTAGACTCCCTTCGGTAAACAAACGACCTTGATGTCTCACCAAGATGTGATGATGTTGTATGAGCAAGGTTGTGACGTGATGAAGTCCGGGAATTATTACCGGGTGTTTCTCTGAGACTTCTACCTTAGCTTCTTGAATGCGGCCACCTATTCTCAGCAGCCCATCTTTGTCAATGAACGGGTCGAGTTTCCTCAACGCACTGTCTCTAGGAATGGGTAGTCCTTTGTCGAGATTGTCTATCTCCTTGTTGTAGGCTTTATTTTGTACAACATGGAGTATTGTAATCTTGGCTTTCTCTAGGTTGGGAGCAGTAAACGCATGCTTGCAGTGATGCCAACCTTTACTGCATCTCTGATTTGTTGGTAGTTCGGACTTGTAAAACTGAGTCACGTGTAGTAAAAAAGCGATGGCTCTAACAAGTGAGTTCCAGGTTGAGAATCTACTGAACCGATGAGATCCGAGGTGACGTCCTGAAACCACTGTATGAAGAGCTGACACTTGAGGACGAAGGTCTTCATCGACATCTGGATCCACCAGTTCAAATGTATCGGGCCTGCTGATGTAGGATGTTGTTCGGTACAGGAAGGCAGGGCCTGTGAACCATGTAGTGTCCTTAAGGTGACTTGGTGCAACGGATCTAGTCGCATGGTCATTTCGGAATATCTTCTCCATGAAGGTAAAGAAATGTTCTCTCATCTCGGGAGACTTCTTGAGCTTGTGTCTGAGGGAGACAAATCGACTGTAGACCTGTTCCCTGTTGTTGGGTAGGCGTTGTCTCCGTGGTCGGAATGGTAAGGGTGCCACCCAGCTGTTCGACTTGTCTTTGGTTATTTCTTGGTCCATGATATCCAAGAACATCCTGTCTTCTATGGACATTGCTGTTTTGTTGTCCTCTTTGGTCCTGTGGAAGACTGTACAGCCTATGTGGTCTTGTTCGCCCTCACAAGCGTGGTCTTCGTTGGAAGGAACTGCGAAAGGACATGGCAGAGGAGTACTGCTTGGTAATTCCTTTACCAACAGACTGTTGTGACATGGTCGGAAGAAAGACGGACGTCCATTTTCTAGTGTGTTGGTGAGCATACTGTTGACTGAGGCTGGCTTGTGTGCTCCTCCTAGACAGACATCTCCTATTACGACCCATCCTAGGTCAAGTCTCTGCGCATATGGAGCGTTCTGGGAGCCGTTAATGGACTCTCTAGCCTTATGCACACGTAGCATGTCTCTTCCAAGGAGTAAGGCTATTGGAGCTTCTGAGTCCAGTTCTGGAATCAGGTGAGCTATACGCTTCAGATGGGGGTGATGAGCTGCTACCTCTGACGAAGGTATCTCGGACCTGTTGTCAGGAATCTGGTTGCACTCCAGTATGGTGGGTAATGATAGGCAGGTCTGGCCATCTATGGATTCCACCTTGTATCCGGTTGCCTTCCTCCCCGCCGTCTCAACGGTGCCTGAACATGTCTTCAAGGAGTAGGGAGAACCGGGGCCCGCAATGTTGAAACTGCTGAAGAAGATGGACTTGGCAAGAGATCTGTTGCTCTGGTCGTCCAAGATCGCATAGATCTTAATTGCTTTGTCCCTGCGGCCTGCTGGGTAGACTCTGACAAGGCAGATTTTCGAACAGGACCTTCCTCCTGTGAGTCCTTTACAGATCTCCGTACATTGAGAGGTAACCACCGTGGTGTCTTCATCAGTGTTCTTCTGTTTTCCATCGTGTTCTTCTGCTTGCGGCAACACTCGTGTAGGTGGTCCAGGGTGTAAGGCTGTATTGTGATGCGTGCTGTCACATTTTGCACATTTCCCGCTAGCTTCGCAGTTCCTGGCCATGTGCGATGTTGCAGCACAGCATTTGAAGCAGATCTTGTGTTCCTTGAGGAAGCCTTTGCGATCCTCTAGAGACTTCTCCCTGAAGGCTCTGCATTTTAGTAGAGGATGTGGTTTCCGGTGTAGAGGACACTGTTTACTGATATCCTGGGGTTTGTTCTCTTCTGGAGGATGCTTACTCTCTTTGTGAGCAGGACCTGAGGAGACAATGTTAGTTTTGTGGACTGCCACGGGTGTCCTACTGGGTTTGACACCGGGGGCAGTGGTACACGACAGAGTAAAATCAAAACTAGGGTAATTTCTGATTTTAGCTTGCTGAGCTACAAAATCTACAAATACAACAAAAGGAGGGAATGGCACGTTATGTGTTTGCTTATACCGTGAACCGTGTGAGACCCACTTTTCTTGTAGATTGTAAGGAAGTTTTTGCACTATCGGATTGACACCCCTAGCGGTATCCAAGAATGCCAATCCGGGCAAATCTCCTTCCTCTTGGGCAACCTGTAACTCCACTAACAGATCACTTAGCTCTCTTAGCCTTTGAAAGCCTTTGGGTCCTATCTTAGGGAAGTCATCAATTCTTTTAAACAAAGCATTTTCAATAACTTCTATGGACCCATAGCATTCATCAAGTCTCTTCCACACCAAGTGTAGACCTTTGGGTGGGTTTTTAATGTTAATGTCTCTTAGTCTTTTGGCGTGTTCTACCGATTCACTACCAAGCCATTTTACCAGGAGGTCTAACTCCTCACTACAAGAAAGGTCCAAACCTCTTATGGTGTTCTGGAACGAGGCTCGCCATGACCTATAATTCTCGGCACGATCATTGAACTTTACAAGTCCTTTTGTGACCAGATCTCGACGAGCAAAGAACTTTGCAAAGTCCATGGTGGCTTGGTCAGTGCTGGTGCGAGCCGGTGTATGGTCATGTCTATTGTGTGGTGTATCACCATACCTGTAGGGTGTTTCCGCCTTCGGAAAGTCAGCATAGTACCTCCCCGGAGTGAAAGGTGTCTCTTTGTGGTAAATGGTAGTTGTATCTTCCGCTCTGTGGGATAGTAGTTTTGGTGAACCTCCTCGTGCTGTACACTCTCTTGCTTGAAGCGGTGTAATTCGAGGTTGGATGGCTGGCAGTCTGCGTAGTCTGTTCGGTGAAGCACATCTGAGCTGTCATCTATCCTGGAGTATTGGTAGACGTATTCTGCGACGCGCTGTGCTGGATCCTGCTGGTCTAGGTCCGGCCTAAGAACATCGCTGCGTCTTTCTTCGGGGTGCTCTGTCGCTTCCAGGAACTCTGCCTTGGCTATTGCGGCCGCTGTCTCCTTTTCTACGGCAAGTCTTTCTAAAGTCAGTTGCAGACGTGCATTCTCTGCTTCTTGTTCTGATTGCAGACGTGCACTCTCTGCTTTTAGCTCCGCTTGCAGACGTGCACTCTCTGCTTCTAGCTCCGCTTGCAGACGTGCACTCTCTGTCTGTTTTAGTTTGAGTTGCATTTCCTGTTCAGCGAAGGAGGACCTCACTTTAGCTGCTTCGGCCTCAGCACGGGCGACGGCAGCAAGCTCCCTAATTGAGGACTTAGTAGAGCTTGCCCGTGACCTTGTCTTCAGGGAAGACGCTCGGCTGACAGACATTGTGCACTTGGCTGCAGACTATTTTAGCGGGAAACAGAGTCTATTTGCGGACGGCCTTCCGCGTGGTGGAGAGTGGAATGGTGGTTTCTGGCGTACTGCGGTCTAGTCACTGCGGCTGTATGGTGGCTGCTGCGACATCCATATGCGGTACAGCGTGGATGTTAGCGGTCCCGTACTACAGCCTGCGACCGGCTATCTTTACTGGAGCTGGACTGCGCTCTTGTTCTATGTAGCTGTATGGCGGCTGCTGTAATACCCGTGTGCTGTGTAGCGTGGGTGTTAGCTGTCCCGTACAGTTCGTACAATCGCTGCCTGCGACCAGCAACTCGTTTTTACTGTTCTGCCTTCGTCCACGTGTGAGCTGTGTGGACTCCGGCATACAGCTAACCTTCATCCAATGTTTCAATAAACAGACTGTGTTGCCTTTAAGTCTTTATTTATTAAATGATGATGGATAGGTGGATGATCATAAGAAATGGATGATTGATTGGTAAAAACTATAACAAAAGATACAAATCCATATCAGTACAGGCATATCACAAATAACAGAATGACATACATAGTAGTACTGGTATTTACAGAATCTGCATAACACAGAGAGCAATGCATATGACTGAATACAACATTTACACTGCTGAAGCTGCCCTACACCTGCTCTGCATGTATCACAGCCTATGTAATCTGAGTAGAGCCACTGCCACTTCACAGTGCCTACATAACAACTGTACACATATTCCAACACAAATATGTAGTCTAGTACAATGATTCCTACCGGGATCCATTAGTCAGGAGGAACGATTGAAGAAAGGAACTGGAGCCGGCCATAGCACCTCTGAATCCTATGGAGACACCAAGACATCTGCGTCTCCAACTCAGTAAGGGAAGGGAAAAAAGGGGCAGTCCAAGGAAGTATCTTTTCCTTAAAGCAACAGGCTCCAAAACAGAAATACTGTAGAGATGTATGAGGAAAACATAAGAAAGCCAACAGTGACCTCTTGTGGGCAACAAACGATATTACCCTTATCCAATTTAATGAATAGAAGACAGAACACTCATCATTAGTTACGAGTACGGAACACCCAAGCATGGTAGTGCCCGCTCATCACTAGTTACGAGCACCTGAGCATGGTAGTGCCTGCTCATCACTAGTTACGAGTACCGAGCACCCGAGCATGGTAGTGCCCACTCATCACTAGTTACGAGTACCGAGCACCCAAGCATGCTAGTGCCCACTCATCACTAGTTATGAGTACCGAGCACCGAAAGCACGGTAGTGCCCGCTCATCACTAGTTACCAGTACTGAGCACCTGAGCATGGTAGTGCCCGCTCATCACTAGTTACCAGTACTGAGCACCCGAGCATGGTAGTGCCCGCTCATCACTAGTTACCAGTACTGAGCACCCGAGCATGGTAGTGCCTACTCATCACTAGTTACCAGTACTGAGCACCTGAGCATGGTAGTGCCCGCTCATCACTAGTAACCAGTACTGAGCACACGAGCATGGTAGTGCCCGCTCATCACTAGTTACCAGTACTGAGCACCCGAGCATGGTAGTGCCCGCTCATCACTAGTTACCAGTACTGAGCACCCGAGCATGGTAGTGCCCGCTCATCACTAGTTACCAGTACTGAGCACACAAGCATGGTAGTGCCCGCTGATCACTAGTTACCAGTACAGAGCACCCAAGCATGGTAGTGCTCGCTCATCACTAGTTACGAGTACTGAGCACCTGAGCATGGTAGTGCCCGCTCATCACTAGTTATGAGTACAGAGCACCCGAGCATGGTAGTGCCCGCTTATCACTAGTTACAAGTACTGAGCACCTGAGCATGGTAGTGCCCGCTCATCACTAGTTACGAGTACCGAGCACCTGAGCATGGTAGTGCTCGGTCATCACTAGTTAGCAGTATGGAGCACAAGAGCATGGTAGTGCTCGCTCATTACTAGTAAGTATCACTAAGATAGCCTTGTTTAACTGCAAGCAGATTTGAGGGGTATGGGTCTTAAGACTTAAGCTGTAATTATGTATGTCACCACTTAAATTCCCATATAATCTAATTCCTAATAATCAAAGGTTTTCTCTAAAAAAATAGATAAAAAACAAAAAAAAATAATATTTCAACCACTGTCCTTTTCCCCTTTTATAATTGAAGAAGAAAAAAAATTAAAGTGTTTGATATTACTATGTTTCTTAAAGTCTGATCTATTAGAATATGAAATTAGTTATCAATGATAAACTTCAGAAAGAACGAAAAATCAATAAAAACCAATGAATGAAGACAAAAATGGAGTCAATAAAAACATCAGGTCACCCAAGAAATAAAACAGCTCCATTGCAGGAAAAATAAAAAAAAAAGTTAAGGATCTCAGAAAATGTTGACACATACATTTTGTATTATTCTTTTTTTCAATTTCCAAATGTATTAACATTTAAATAAAATTAAAAAAAAATAAACAAGTTTTATATCGTTTGATATTGCACCACTAGATCACTTGTTGTCTTTGATCCCCAGTGATCGGAAAGTTATCGCCGATCCTACAGACACAAACCCTTTAAGAGATGAAAAATACCCCCAAATTCTAAATTAGAGGGATCTTGGTTGTATATACCCCAATGATCCTTATAAAGCCCTGCAGTGACGATCATCATCTTCTATAGTTTTCCAAAACACTGGTTTGATATCTGCTTTTAAGTAAATAAAGTCCTCCTGCCGCATAATCAGATCTTCACACCTTTCCTCAACAAATTACTCACTACTAACATCACTATATTTAGCGGCCCCGAGCACACAGCACCGAGGACCTTTATCAAATAATTAAAAATTATCACTAATGTTCCATCATACAAGGTTAACGACCTTGTATCAATAACCGCCCTCCAGGCATATACATAAATAGGCATTGGGAAGCCTCGGGGCCCTTTTCCGTACACCTTTCTTCCTGGAACCTTCTCTCTTTGGACTCTACTTACGTCCTACACTGTGCAATATGAAGCTATATGGAAAGATGAACATTATCCTCTTTGGACTGTGTCTTCTGGGTGTTGGTAAGGTCTCTTCTCATGATGTCATATAGAAATTAGCTTACAAGATCAATATAATGCAAGTGGTGGTAACAGATGTTCTCCGGAAAGCCCATCTTGTGATAGTGTTGACTTTGGCCAAATATGATACTGGTAATGTGTTTGAACTCCTAAAATATATTTTGCTTTACATTCTTCCAGGGTATTTTATTGAGTTTAGATTAGAATTTTCCACTTTTCTTCAGACATATTTTGGTGAAGTTACCTAGATGTTTATGGTCATTTTAGTGTTGAGGTTTAGTCTTCAACTAGGTTTCACATTATCCTCAAGCTCCATTAGAAGATATTCAGAATCCGTTCTTGACTTGGTTCATTCTCAACTTACAGATGATCTTTCAATGTAATGATTGATGTCCAATCTTCTTAAATCCTTTTTCAGACTTGGTCATTGAAAACCTTATTTCGAAAGCATCAGAGACCTCATTATATCTATACTAGTGGCATCTGATATAAATAACCTCAAAAGACTAATGACTGAAGGGAATTTTACAAAAACATTATGCTACGAATGCTGATTGGGTAATTTTCAGAGAACCTCCACAGTGGGTGATGGAGTGGACAACCTCTTCGAGATCTGTTGAGTTTGGCTACCGTTTACAACTTTGATCTATTATTGAGTTGAAGATGTTCCAACCAAGAAACCAAACTTGTTTCTAGGAATATACATCCATTGTATATTCAATGGTGGGTTATCCACTAGACGCCAACCAATCAGAAGAACAAATGGACCAAGGTGCTTTGTTCTCCTGATTGTTATGGGTCCAGTATACGATTCCCGGAACACTCCTTTGTTAGCTTTCGTATTCCATCTTGGTAGAACCCCTTGATTTGGAAGTCTTACATTTTAGAAGCAAAATCTTTATGTACAGTTGCTATTATCAGTCCACTTAATCATTATCCTTTTTTTAATTTTTACATTTATTTCCTTAGGTCTTTATGGCTCAGAATCAGGCACAACACGGGACACACATCTAAAAACATCCAAACACTGTACGTATCATACATAGTACAAATACCTTACCAAAAGTATGTTTCAGTCTTTATCAACAGTTTAACTCTTTAATCATTTGTCATTAAGGTTGGGGTATTTTATGAAGGGAAATCAGAGTTTCTGCAGCTACTTTCGTAAGCACTATTAACAGAATACACGTGTCTTAACACTAGAAGTCCCAGAAATTTCGAGCTCCATAGGGTTCCAATGGTAGAAATGTTAAATGACCCCTCTCTGGGACTTCTAGTGTTAAAGGGGTTTGTTCACTTCCATAAAGGAGGACTTGTTAACAAGCAACTAACCACTAGAAATGAGCGGTTCTGTGGAGGCTCGGATCGCCGGCAGCAAACAAGCCAAGCCTCCACAGGCTCGATCTGGACTCAAACCCCAGAGCAAGTCACTGATTGGCAGTTTGAGTCTCTGTCCACATACAAAGAGTATATGTGCAAAATACACAAATTTTTATTAGGAAACAACCACAATAGACAATTAAAAACACGAATAAGACATCACCAAAATGAATCATCTGGGGGGAATTTTAAGATTGTTACACATAAATGACAGGGCCTTTCTCAGAAAAACACCCAAACCATTCCAGATACCTAGGATACAAGTGGATCCAAGAGATAATTAAAGTAAGGGTATCACAAAGTGTAATTAAACTTAAATCGGGTAAATCTGAGACTCCTAGATGGTACTCTCCATCTTGAAAAAGCTGTCTCACCATGCGAAACGCGCGTCGATGACGTCCAGGTTCCTCACTGTGGGGGTCTCCAAACTGAAGGCTTTACCCTGTTATGCACCAGATTCCCAGGTAACACTCTGTCCATGGTTGGGAGCTCCATAGAGGGTTCTTTTACATACACAACCTATATGTGACTATTGTGCTCTTACAACGGATCTTCTTTGTTTGCATTTGGCAGCTATACATTAATCCTACGAATAGTCCTGGGTGGTGCTTTGTGATACTAATCCTATCCCATTTTGAATAGTAATTGTATATATGACTAGGAGTCTCAGATTTACCCGATTTAATTCTAATTACACTTTGTGATACCCTTACTTTAATTATCTCTTGGATCCACTTGTATCCTGGGTATCTGGAATGGTTTGGGTGTTTTTCTGAGAAAGGCCCTGTCATTTATGTGTAACAATCTTAAAATTCCCCCAGATTATTCATTTTGGTGATGTCTTATTCGTGTTTTTAATTGCCTATTGTGTTTTTTTCCTAATAAAAATGTGTCTATTTTGCACATATACTCTTTGTCCTCTAGTTTTTTAATATGTCCTTATGAGTAGTGCTGTCTGAGTAGATGGTTCATGGTGACCACTTCTCAGCATAACTTTAAACCGGATTCAATGTTGAGAATTTTTTTTCTGATCTGTCCACATGCAGCCAGCCATAAGAAGGTCACTTCCGGGGAGGGTCGGCGGGCTTTTTCAAACAATTCTTTTGGGTTGCACACTACATGTGATCACGCCATTGTTACCCCCAGTGTGCGCCGTTCAAACACTGCAAGCGGCTTGCACAGGGCTGAGCACCGAGCGTACCCGAGCACAATGTTGCTCACGCGCGTTTTGTTCACACATAAAGCATCAGATGTGACCAGGTGCAAACTGAAATGAAACATAGTTGGCTGTTGGGCTCACATAAAACTGGCCATTTTTGTGTGCTAAGTATCTCAATTTTTACATGGTAAATTGTAGGTTTTTTAACCCAAAGAGAGGCATTAGTTTTACAGGGACCCAACAAAAAGAGGTTGCCTTGACATTGGCTATTGGGCTGACATAAAATTGGTCATTTTTGTGTGCTATCTCAATTTTTACATGGTTTTCATAGCAGTAATGCAGGTCTATATTCCCATATTCATTGTTCTACATATCTTAGCACAACAGAGTACTCAAGGGTAAAAAATGATCAGAAGTTAACCGTAAAATGGATAAACTGCTATGAAATTTAAAGCTTCTATAAAAATGAAGGCAACTTGTTTATATTAATAATAAGATACTGATATGCTAAAAAGTTGAATACATTTTTCTATGTGGCATTTTGGGTATTGAGCACCTATGTAGGTGTTTCATTACCCCAAAGACAAAAAAAGTAATTCAGAAAATTAAAAAAAAGAGTTTTATTGGAAAGAGAATGGTAGACATAGTGTAAGGTAGAAGACAATGCTTGAATGATAGCGAATTCTTGGCCCATAGCACAAATACAGCTACATAGACTACTGTACATGAGAACAATTCGTATATTAATGTCTGTGTCTCTCTTTTTTATTTATTTTTTTGTATGCAGCCCAAACAACAGCACGTAAAAAACCGAAATGTACCCACAGCACCTCTCTAAAGACTTCAAGGTCAACATACACTGCAACCAGCCATACTCTCAAAACTACTTCTGAACTGACCACTGCTACTTCTACTAGTACCCACCCTACAACTGCTCGCCCAATAATAACTATGTCAACTGCTAAGAAAACTAACCAAAGTGATTCCACAGTAAACCCTACTGTGACGAGGAACACTAATGAACAGTCGAACAGTAGAGTGTCTTTTTCAGAGACCGCGTCAGTTGCGGAAACTTTACATTCCATAATAACTGCTTCTAGTACGTTTACCACTGTCACCATTCCCAATACTACCACCACTGAAGAAAAAGATACTACAAAAGCCTCCTCTGTTACTCACACCATGCCGGAGGATACCAGTACTACCATAGGCAGAAAGAGCCCCAGCACTAGCACCAACACTCATCATGAAGATACTACACATACTTCCCCTGATACTAGTACCAAACCAGAGAACAGTGATATCACACGGGTCACTGAGGACACCAGCACCAACACTCATCATGAAGATACTACACATACTTCCCCTGATACTAGTACCAAACCAGAGAACAGTGATATCACACGGGTCACTGAGGACACCAGCACCAACACTCATCACGAAGATACTACAGATACTTCCACTGATACTAGTACCAAACCAGAACACAGTGATACTACATGGGACACTGAGACCACCAGAACCAACACTCATCATGAAGATATTACAGATACTTCCCCTGATACTAGTACCAAACCAGAACACAGTGATACTACATGGGACACTGAGACCACCAGAACCAACACTCATCACGAAGATACTACAGATACTTCCCCTGATACTAGTACCAAACCAGAAAACAGCAATACTACATGGGACACTGAGACCACCAGCACCAACACTCATCACGAAGATACTACAGATACTTCCCCTGATACTAGTACCAAACCAGAGAACAGCAATACTACATGGGACACTGAGACCACCAGCACCAACACTCATCATGAAAATACTACAGATACTTCCCCTGATACTAGTACCAAACCAGAGAACAGCAATACTACATGGGATACTGAGACCACCAGCACCAACACTCATCATGAAAATACTACAGATACTTCCCCTGATACTAGTACCAAACCAGAACACAGTGATACTACATGGGACACTGAGACCACCAGCACCAACACTCATCATGAAGATACTACAGATACTTTTCCTGTTATTAGTACCAAACCAGAACACAGTGATACTACATGGGACACTGAGACCACCAGCACCAACACTCATCATGAAGATACTACAGATACTTTTCCTGATACTAGTACCAAACCAGAACACAGTGATACTACATGGGACACTGAGACCACCAGAACCAACACTCATCATGAAGATACTACAGATACTTTTCCTGATAATAGTACCAAACCAGAGAACAGCAATACTACATGGGACACTGAGACCACCAGCACCAAAACTCATCATGAAAATACTACAGATACTTCCCCTGATACTAGTACCAAACCAGAACACAGTGATACTACATGGGACACTGAGACCACCAGAACCAACACTCATCATGAAGATACTACAGATACTTCCCCTGATATTAGTACTAAACCAGAGAACAGTGATACTACATGGGACACTGAGACCACCAGAACCAACACTCATCATGAAGATACTACAGATACTTTTCCTGATACTAGTACCAAACCAGAGAACAGCAATACTACATGGGACACTGAGACCACCAGAACCAACACTGATCACGAAGATACTACAGATACTTCCACTGATACTAGTACCAAACCAGAAAACAGCAATACTACATGGGACACTGAGACCACCAACACTTATCACGAAGATACTACAGATACTTCCCCTGATATTAGTACCAAACCAGAGAACAGTGATACTACATGGGATACTGAGACCACCAGCACCAACACTCATCACGAAGATACTACAGATACTTCCCCTGATACTAGTACCAAACCAGAGAACAGTGATACTACATGGGACACTGAGACCCCCAGCACCAACACTCATCACGAAGATACTACAGATACTTCCCCTGATACTAGTACCAAACCAGAGAACAGTGATACTACATGGGACACTGAGACCACCAGAACCAACACTCATCACGAAGATACTACAGATACTTCCACTGATACTAGTACCAAACCAGAAAACAGCAATACTACATGGGACACTGAGACCACCAACACTTATCATGAAGATACTACAGATACTTCCCCTGATATTAGTACCAAACCAGAGAACAGTGATACTACATGGGATACTGAGACCACCAGCACCAACACTCATCACGAAGATACTACAGATACTTCCCCTGATACTAGTACCAAACCAGAGAACAGTGATACTACATGGGACACTGAGACCACCAGAACCAACACTCATCACGAAGATACTACAGATACTTCCCCTGATATTAGTACTAAACCAGAGAACGACGATACTACATGGGACACTGAGACCACCAGCACCAACACTCATCATGAAGATACTACAGATACTTTTCCTGATACTAGTACCAAACCAGAGAACAGCAATACTACATGGGACACTGAGACCACCAGCACCAACACTCATCATGAAGATACTACAGATACTTTTCCTGATACTAGTACCAAACCAGAGAACAGTGATACTACATGGGACACTGAGACCACCAGCACCAACACTCATCATGAAGATACTACAGCTACTTCCCCTGATACTAGTACCAAACCAGAGAACAGTGATACTACATGGGACACTGAGACCACCAGCACCAACACTCATCATGAAGATACTACAGCTACTTCCCCTGATATTAGTACTAAACCAGAGAACGACGATACTACATGGGACACTGAGATCACCAGCACCAACACTCATCATGAAGATACTACAGATACTTACCCTGATACTAGTACTAAACCAGAGAATGACGATACTACATGGGACACTGAGACCACCAGCACCAACACTTATCACAAAGATAGTACAGATACTTCCCCTGATACTAGTACCAAACCAGAGAACAGTGATACTACATGGGACACTGAGACCACCAGCACCAACACTCATCATGAAGATACTACAGATACTTCCCCTGATACTAGTACCAAACCAGAGAACAGTGATACTACATGGGACACTGAGACCACCAGCACCAACACTCATCATGAAGATACTACAGATACTTCCCCTGATATTAGTACTAAACCAGAGAATGACGATACTACATGGGACACTGAGACCACCAACACTTATCACAAAGATAGTACAGATACTTCCCCTGATACTAGTACTAAACCAGATAACAGTGATACTACATGGGACACTGAGACCACCAGCACCAACACTCATCATGAAGATACTACAGATACTTCCCCTGATACTAGTACTAAACCAGAGAACGACAATACTACATGGGACACTGAGACCACTAGCACCAACACTCATCATGAAGATACTACAGATACTTCCCCTGATACTAGTACTAAACCAGAGAACGACAATACTACATGGGACACTGAGACCACCAGCACAACAACACCAACATCTACAACAACACAAAAGACAACAACTAAGACATCAAGTAAGCCACCAACATCTAGTATGGAAACTACAACTACCTCTGAGACCACAACATCCATTACCATTACTAGTTCTACAACAAGAAAGAAAACAACTCCACATCTAGCAACATCTACTTATACCACAACTACAAGTACTATACCTACTACAATAACAACAACACCAACATCTACAACAACACAAAAGACAACAACTAAGACATCAAGTAAGCCACCAACATCTAGTATGGAAACTACAACTACCCCTGAGACCACAACATCCATTACCATTACTAGTTCTACAACAAGAAAGAAAACAACTCCTTCACAGCTAGCAACGTCTACTTATACCACAACTACAAGTACTATACCTACTACAATAACAACAACACCAACATCTACAACAACACAAAAGACAACAACTAAGACATCAAGTAAGCCACCGACATCTAGTATGGAAACTACAACTACCCCTGAGACCATAACATCCCTTACCACTACTAGTTCTACAACAAGAAAGAAAACAACTCCTTCACAGCTAGCAACGTCTACTTATACCACAACTACAAGTACTATACCTACTACAACAACAACAACACCAACATCTACAACAACACAAAAGACAACAACTAAGACATCAAGTAAGCCACCAACATCTAATATGGAAACTACAACTACCCCTGAGACCACAACATCCATTACCATTACTAGTTCTACAACAAGAAAGAAAACAACTCCTTCACAGCTAGCAACGTCTACTTATACCACAACAACAAGTACTATACCTACTACAATAACAACAACACCAACATCTACAACAACACAAAAGACAACAACTAAGACATCAAGTAAGCCACCGACATCTAGTATGGAAACTACAACTACCTCTGAGACCACAACATCCCTTACCATTACTAGTTCTACAACGAGAAAGAAAACATCTCCTTCACAGCTAACAACGTCTGCTTATAGCACAACTACAAGTACTACAACAACAACATCAACAACAACAACACCAGAGACAACAATTACTACAACTACAACAGTGACACCAACTACCACCCAGATACCTTCAACTACAACAGCTACAAGCAAATCAGCAACTACCACCAAAACAACACCTAGAGCTACCACGTCTAGCCCACATCCAACAATGAAACCAACCACAACTACAACTTCTACAACAACTACTACTGGTACCCCAAAAACAAGTACCACAAGAAAACCAACAACTTCAGAACTAAGTACTAGCTCAAGAGCTACACACACTGTATCAACGTCTAAGTCCACAAGTCTTACCACAAGTACTATGGAGACAACTGTCAAGTCTAAACTAACATCTTCTACCACCAAAGAATCAATGGCATCTGTAGCAAAAGTGTCTTCTTCCAGCCATAGCATCATAATTTCATCAAGTAAGTTCACATACATTATGTTATGCCATTCAAGGAGTTATCCAACTCAGCCTTATATGATTAAAAAGCTGGTTGTCAGAAGTTTAGGACACCAGCAACAAAATTGTGGTAGGAAGAAAAAACCCCAACAAAACTCAAATATTTTCCAAAAAATTACAACACAAAGTTAAATCATAAAGAAACCGCCTGATAATGGAGTTAATATTTTATTTTATGCGTTTCTGACAGGTACTAACAAGTCTACACAAGGAGGTTTGGGTCTTCCGTTTTGGGGCATCATTCTCATTTGCTTGGCAGTTATCCTGTGTCTCAGCTGTCTTTGTTGCATCGTCTACGCAGTAAGTATAGAAATAAAGGATATTCTTTTGAATCAATAGATAATGAGGATGGCAGTAACTAATAATACATCTTCCAAATGACTTAAAAGAGTATTCTCCTTGAGACAATACCCTTTTATTATAAGGTTCCCGATAAGATAACTTATTAACAGGGTATCTTAGGGCTGGTAACCGCCATTAGCTTATGTAAAAGTTTGGATATTTAGTCTGCGAGTTTTCAATTTCCCTGCAGCGCCTCTAAAGGGCAAATTAAGCGTTACTCAGTTGGGTCCTCCAGAGTGATAAATGCTCTTTGTAGCCATTTAGATATTAGATTCCACAATAGGGTATTTTTATATTTTCACAATATATCTAAAAAATGGAGAAAAGTTGTAAAATTGATGTAAAAAAATAGTACCTTTTTTATAAACAGCTCCTATGCAGATTAATATGTTTCCATTAACCTACAAACAAACCTTGTATAAGGTTTACAGAGTTGCACATTGCACCAGGCAGGGCTGGATCTAGGTTTTTGCAGGACCATAGGTGACAAAGTACAAGTTTACACCCCTTTCCTTTCGATTTTTCCACCTCACCTACCAAAAGATATCACTTTTTTTGTCAATGGAGTTGTATAGGTTCTTGATTTATTTATTTTTTACGGTACTAGCTATAGTTTTTTTATCATGACCTTTTGGAGTCCATATGACTTTCGGAGATCTTTTTATTCTATTTTGGGAGGCAAAACATCGTTGGAATGGTCTCCCAATCAATTCCAACCTGTTAAATACCGCTGTCATGATTGACAGTGGATTCCAATAGGATGTCACCAATGGAAACCTAGGCCAACTGAGTGTCGTCTGCACTTTACCGGGCAAACCGTATGCTGACGCTAGACTTGGCATCGGGCAAAGCACCAATTTTGCCTCAAACTCCTAAAACCATCACTTTCCTCATATCCAGTTAGGGCATTAGTCCCCGTAGGAGAGGTAGACACAAAACAGTGAATTGACCAAGGTCACCCCTTTCTCACCTCATGCTGTATGTATACAGCAAAGGTAGATGGTTACCTCTGTCAGCTCAGTGGTACCTTCACAACACAATCAATGGGTGATGATGGATTGCAATAGAAACTAGAGATCTAACTATGGCCTCCAGGTCTGCCTTTTATGGAAGCTCAAGGCAGGGTATAATTGGCTGCCCAACAATTAGTCCCACATCACGTTTCGTAACCGAAAGCCCACTGCCAATTAGTGATGGGCTAACACGCAGATACCTGAGATTGGCAGATCCAACCAGGTTGTAAAAAAAACAGCCCAGAATTGATCCCAGATAACTGCCTGGACGTCGATTGCCATATGAGTCTATGGGGAACCAAATCATGTGCTTTAAAATGGTGGTAGAAAAGGGTAGGGGGAATAAAGCAGGTGTGTTATACTTACCAAGTCTCCCACACATCGGTAACACTGCTTCCGAGGCTGCTTATTATCCTTCATACATTTGCACTGCTTCCCTCACCCACCGGCAGTCTCCGCGTTTGTGATTGGTTGCAGTCAGACCACATTCCACCCTATGTGTCTGACTGCTTGCAATCACACACGTTGTCTGTGTCCCTATCCTGGTGTAAAAATAAATAAATAAGTTGGCGTAGGGTCCCCCATATTATGATACCCAGCACAAATAAAGCATATGGCTACAGGCTGCAGCCCCCAGCCGTGCACTTATCTTGGCTGTGTATCAAAATAAGAGAGACCCTATACGGCTTTTTTAAATTATGACTTTTACAGTCTGGGTCTGCTCATCACTACTGCTGATCTCTCGAGAGGGTAGGCCACTCCTAGCCTTCAGTCCACCACTGATCATAATGTGAAGACCAAAGTACACCGGCCAACAGTCCATTATTTACTCCTCACAGCAGCTTGTCCTTAGAATCATAGAATCCTAGAACAGTAGAGTTGGAAGTGACCTTAAGGGCCATCGGGTCCAACCCCCTGCGAGGGCAGGTTTTTACTAAATCATCCCAGCTATATGTATAGAATCATAGAAAGGTAGAGTTGGAAGAGACCTCAAAGGTCCTTACAATGATGGACCCCTATACATAACCAAAATAGTAGCAAATGTGATATATAATAAATATTACCCTTTCTTTTTCTAGATCGCCCGTTCATCTAGGAGGAGAAGGCGACCCACGGTGTACGTTGTAAATGAAGACATTGTGAATCCTTATTAATTAAACTTCAGCGTCCCTAAAAAAAACTCAAACATGTTGTACTACGGGGGTAAAAACAAAAAAAAATCACAATGTAAAAGTGTCAAGAAAAAGGGATGTGAGATGATTCACATCAGAAATATGCCACATTTACAGACTATGTGCTCAAGAGATGGAGTCGGCCCGGCTCTGGTTGAACCAATTCACTGGTAAAATTCTGGTAAAAATCTGTAATGGAGCCTCCAACTACCCACCATCTTTCATAATCCTGGTCAACTTATGACTTTTTGGGACAACAAAGACTCTAGGACCAGGTGGGCCACCATCACCATCGTCATCTCCGTGCCTCTAAGGCCACTAAGGTGGCCATCTCGGATGCAGAGGACCAGTATGCCGGTCTCAGGAGAGGAGACAGCAGGAGGCAAACAGATTCCATCAGGACTGATGACTACATGACAAATGTAAGAAAGCCAGGAAAGACTATAATGAAGAGGAGTATGTGTACACCACTTCTATTGATTGTAGGGTGTCAAGTGGGATGGAGATCCTACTAAATATTTTACCCACCGACCTTATTATAGTCCGGTGGTCCTTCTCTCTTCCGCGTACACCCTTGACACCAAGTATCTGTAATAAGTAACCTGTACTGTAATATTATATTTATTACGCCTTGTATATGTATATATTTTCAGTTGTTCTCAGACTGAGCTGGACTAAGAGCAGATGTTCCTCAATGTCCTTGGTTGGCTCGTAAGGCGGTTGTCCACCTTTGGAGAATTTTTTTTATTATTTAAATGCATGATGCTCTGAGAATTTGTATCCCTTTATATGTCTTTTTCTGATATATGACCAGACTACAGTTGAACGTGCAGCAAAACAAGATAATTAAAACCAAAAGGTGCAAAATTTTTCATAACATCCAATTGTTAAAAAAAAATTGAGCCTAAAAATTCATGCATTTAAGCTAAAAGAAAAAAAAAGTTGGACAACACTATTAATGTTAATATATGTTATTCTCCATCTTGTTTATTTAGCTCATTACAATGAGCAGCGATGTATTTATGTCATTAGTATGAAATCAATTAAATTATTTCTGCCAAAAATTACATGGACTGATAGAAAATATTTATTTTATTTTTTTAAAAATATTAATTTCATAATTGAAAAATCACACTAATTTTTACCCAGTGGATAATCTGGATGCTCCACAAGGAGGGACTCATCTGCCCATGGATGCAAAGCACGAGACCATACTCTTGAAAAACTAAGTACCAAATTGGCACATATGGAACGGGGTATTTCAGGTTTATAATATTGACCAGCTATAGTACCTGGCGTTGCCCGGGATAATAACTAAGTGTCTCTCTGTCTCTCTCCCGCTCTCCCTTTCTCTGTCTGTCTCCCTCTCTATGTCTCTCTCTGTCTGTCTCTCTGTCTCTGTGTGTGTCTGTCTCTCTCTGTCTGGCTCTCTCATTCTCTCTGACTTTATCTGTCTGTCTTTGTCTGTCTCTTTGTGTCTCTCTGCCTCTCTCTGTCTGTCTCTCTCTGTCTATCTGTCACTCTGTCTCTCTTTGTCTCTGTCCCTCTGTGTCTCTCTGTCTCTTTAAGTCTCTCTCTGTCTCTCTGTCTCTCTGTCTCTGTGTCTGTCTTTCTCTCTCATTCTCTCTGTCTGACTCTCTATCTCTGTCTGCCTCTCTATCTCTCTGTCTCTCTGTCTGTCTCTCTGTCTGTCTCTCTCTCTGTCTCTCTCTCCGTCTCTCTCTGCCTTTCTCTGTCTGTCTCTCTGTGTCTGTCTTTGTGTCTCTCTCTCTCTGTCTGTCTCTGTCTGTCTCTGCCTTTCTCTGTCTCTCTTTGTCTGTCTTTCTGTTTGTCTCTGTCTCTCTCTGTCTAACTCTGTATGTCTCTCTTTCTCTCTGTCTGTCACTCTGTCTCTCTTTCTCTCTGTCTGTCACTCTGTCTCTCTCTTTGTCCCTGTCTCTCTGTGTCTCTCTTTCTCTGTCTATGTCTGTCTGTCACTCTGTCTCTCTGTCTCTCTCTTTGTCCCTGTCTCTCTGTGTCTCTCTCTGTCTCTCTCTGTCACTCTGTCTCTCTGTCTCTCTCTTTGTCCCTGTCTCTCTGTCTCTCTCTCTCTCTGTCAATGTCTGTCTGTCACTCGGTCTCTCTGTCTCTCTCTTTGTCCCTGTCTCTCTGTGTCTCTCTCTCTCTCTGTCTGTCTCTCTGTCTCTCTCTTTGTCCCTGTCTCTCTGTGTGTCTCTCTGTCTATGTCTGTCTGTCACTCTGTCTCTCTGTCTTTCCCTTTGTCCCTGTGTCTCTGTGTGTCTCTCTTTCTCTCTGTCTATGTCTGTCTGTCACTCTGTCTCTCTGTCTCTCTCTTTGTCCCTGTCTCTCTGTCTCTCTCTCTGTCAATGTCTGTCTGTCACTCGGTCTCTCTGTCTCTCTCTTTGTCCCTGTCTCTCTGTGTGTGTCTCTCTTTCTCTCTCTCTGTCTATGTCTGTCTGTCACTTTGTCTCTCTGTCTCTCTCTTTGTCCCTGTCTCTCTGTGTGTCTCTCTCTCTGTCTATGTCTGTCTGTCACTCTGTCTCTCTGTCTTTCCCTTTGTCCCTGTCTCTCTGTGTGTGTCTCTCTCTCTGTCTATGTCTGTCTGTCACTCTGTCTATCTGTCTCTCTCTTTGTCACTGTCTCTCTGTGTGTCTCTCTCTGTCTATGTCTGTCTGTCACTCTGTCTCTCTGTTTCTCTCTTCGTCCCTGTCTCTCTGTGTGTGTCTCTCTCTCTGTCTATGTCTGTCTGTCACTCTGTCTCTCTCTTTGTCTCTGTCTCTCTGTGTCTCTCTCTCTGTCTATCTCTGTCTGTCTGTCACTTTGTCTCTCTCTTTGTCTCTCTATGTGTCTCTCTGTCTCTCTAGCCATCTCTGTCTCTCTTTGTCCCTCTCTCCAAAAAAATCATATTAACTGACACATAAGCTGTCTATTACTAAGAATGTATTTTGTTGCCTGTAGCAACCAATCAGAGCTCCTATTAATGACCAATAGCAAAATGGAAGCAGATCTGTGATTGGTTACTATAGGCCACCTGATAAATATCCAGGATAGCTGTCAAAACAGCCAATATATCACCTCACACATCCAAACAGTAAGTAAGCTGGCGAATAACTGTAAAGAACAGGGTTACAATTTCCCCTCAAAACATAGTCTATGACGTTCCCTGAGTCACATGAGGCGTCTGTGCAAATTTTCATGATTTTAAATACGATGGTGCGGATTCCTTTTGCGGACATACACACACACACACACACACACATACACACACCACACACACATACACACACACATACACTCAGCTTTATGTATTAGGTGTCCAGTCCATAGCATAGACCAAGGAGGTCCAACTGATTTCCTTCATTGCACATATGTGGTTGTGGCTTTGCCCAATGCTGCAGCTAACAAGTAGCCAAAAAGGCTCTGGTGCCATGGGGTCCAGAGAGGTACCAGACAGTACCTCCATAAAAAATGCAGGTTCCTCAAATAAAAAACTGCCAACAATTTACTGAGAAAATGAAGAACACAATTCGTCATGTTTTACCACTTAAAGGCATTCTGCCTCCTTTCACATTGGTACAAACCCCTGAATCTTTCCACTTTCAGACCATCGGGAATAAAGGAGTTTTCCCATGAACAAAGTTCATTTTAATCAATAGATCTTGGAAAAATAATAATTTTCACAATTGGATGTGATTATATAAAATATTCCTGAGCTGAGAGAATCTTATATATATATGTCCCTGCTGTGTACTGTGTAATGGCCGTGTCTGACCATACAGGGACATGGTCTTATCACACCACATCTCCTGGGCAGGGGAGGACGCAAAATTCTACTTTTTGTGAGGTAAAACATTTCCCTGCCAGTAGCTGTGGTATGATCAGACCATGTCCCTGTACGGTCAGACACGGCCATTACACAGTACACAGCAGGGACACATATATAAGATTATCTCAGCACAGGAAAAATTTATTAATAATTTCCAATTGTGGAAATTATTATTATCCCAAGATCTATTGATTAATATTAATTTTGTGCGAAAACTCCTTACGTCTTGCCAATTCCCTCCCAACTTCAAACTTATTTTTCCGCGCCCATTGTTGCTACGAAGAAGCAATCGCCATGAACAATAGCGCGTCATCGCTCGTGACTCACAGGACACTTCATGCATATGTCATATTCCCTGTCACTCCAAATACAGAAATATTTATTCAAGCTGTATACAGTCAACGCCTCGGCTAATTCCAGGCTTTGCACAAGAGAGATTGCTTCCAAGAGCTGTTTGCACAAGGTTTGGCACTGAGCTATGACGTTGTGACGTTGTAGATATTTGTGAGTATTGCCACAGCCGAGAAATAGTCCAGATTGTGATCTTTATGGTGGAGTATGTGCAAATATGTTCTAAAACATCTCAATGACTGTGTGTATGAATGTGGAGATGGAGCGCTCCGTTTTGCTAAGCCCACTCCAAAGTCAACGTCAACTAATGTAACGATGAGAAATGGCACTCGAAAGCCTACATAGGAAGAAGGCCAAACTTCAGGGACAGAGATGTTTTGTTACCAGGAGGAACTCATTATTCACATAAGACATGAAAACTTTGATGATACCAGTAAACATTTCGAGAGCTATTTCTGGAGAAAACCCCATATTCTGTTGGAATGTAGACAGTACAACATGCAGTCCATGATAAAAACCACCAGCGTTGTCCAGATTGTGCAACATCTAAAAAGTTCATTCCATTCAGTTCTGTTGTTGAGACCTTCATTGACCAATTTTGACTAGTTTGTCTAGTTTTTCTGTATCACCCCCACAAGAGAAATTACACATTACAAACCCATAGAGATCATGGAGGTGTCCATACATTCATGGTAGGAGTGAAACACATTTTTGGCACTAGCTCTCTGCTCTGGCTTATGGATGAAGGTCCCAAGAACCTCTTATATCACTAAAAATGCTCTAATGTAGTATTTGAAGATAAATTTTTTTACTTAAGGCCCCAATACACATTAGAGTAATGCCATTCGAAGCTGCCAATATCAACCAGTTTGGCAGACAATGTAATGTGCATGGAAGCACCGGTCAACTGATAGTTGAGGGAGATGTTGAAGGGGCTTGATTGTTTTTGGACTGCCGATTGCTTTGTTCTCCCAGAGATAAGCAGTTGGCCTACGTGTCAGCCAGTGAGTTTCTCATAGAGAACATAGGAGCGCTTGGTTGAAGGTGTGTTTCTTTTTATGAAAGCGTAAGCTGAAACGGTTGTCAGCCAAATGATCATTCCGTTGACATCCATCCAATGTTTATGGTCAACTTTAAGCTGGCTATAGACCTTCGACAGATGTCACCTATCAACTATCTCTCAAGTTTCCCCATAGTAACAAAAAGGAGACAGCTGCACTCTCTAGTCCTAAGATATATGGTACAATGAATAAGGGAATATAGACATGCATTACTGCTATCAAAAAACATGAAAATTTAGATACTTAGTACACAAAATTGGCCCGTTTTATGTGAGCCCAACAGCCAGCGGCAAGGCAACCTCATTTTGCCTTAGTTTGAGAGGGACCCAACAAAAATGAGGTTGCCTTGCCGCTGGCTATTGGACTCACATATAACTGGCCAATTTTGTGTACTAAGTATCTCAATTTTTACATTTTTTTCGTAGCAGTAATGCATGTCTATATTCCCTTATTCATTGTTCCATATATCTTAGCACTACAGAGTGCTGTCTCCTTTTTGTTACCATGTGGAACCTTGAGAGATAGTTGATAGATGACATCTGTCGAAGGTCTATAGCCAGCTTAAAGTTGGCCATAAACATTAGATGGATGTCAACTGAACGATCATTTGGCTGACAACCATTTCAGCTTACTCTTTCATAAAAAGAAACACATCTTCAACCAAGCTCCTATGTTCTCTATGAGAAACTCACTGGCTGACACGTAGGCCAACTGCTTATCTCTGGGAGAACAAAGCAATCGGCAGTCCAAAAACAATCAAGTAATCCATGTCTATATTCCCATATTCACTGTTCCATATATCTTAGCACTACAGAGTGCAGCTGTCTCCCTTTTGGTACTATTTTTCATTTTCAGTTTGCACCTGTTCACACTAGAAAGTAGGATGTGCCATCAGTCTTTCTCTTAGGTTCCCCCATACACATAAACACTCAGCTCCAACCCAACATGAATTAGGTGTCACAGTTTTGATTTGTGGAGCATCCTGTGCTCTGCGTTCCTGTAGAGCCAATGCTCTGCTATTGGTATTGAGCTCGGTGGATGTGTTGTTTCCCAGCCTTTGGTCCTGTGTTGGTGCTGGGAGGAGCCTGTTCCCATGCGCCTCATTCCAGGTGATTGCTCTGCTTCATTGGGGAGCAACCACAACCGGAACGCCGACAGTTGTAGTTCCTGCTCCACAGTAAGTGCTTCTGGCTCCCTCTTGTGTATTATTCTGATCTTGTCTCTCTACCCCGGACCATAGTTTACCCTCTCCGCCCATTCCCCTGACTCTGTCGTTTCCTCCTGGCTTCTGACCTCCGGCTTGTACATCAACCACGTCTCCACCTGCTCCCTGTCTTCTATATGTGATCTCCCGGTATCCTGACCCATGGCCTGTACCCCAACTTCATCTCCGCCTGCTCTCTGTATCCTGGTGTATCCTCCTTCTCTCTGACTTTGGCTTGTTTGACTACTCTTCAAATCACTGCCTACTAGTTGCATATAGCGACACCTAGGGACTGATCATCACAGTAGGTAGTTGGTCGATCCTGCCAATATCAGCAGGTGCGCCCAATCTTAATCTAATGTGTATGGGCATCTTTATACTCTTCCATCAGGAAAAGAGCTTTCACGTACGAAGATCCATGTTGAAGCTCTATGTGCCGGGACCACCTCTTACTTGTTTGGTACCGATTTGTTATTCCAGAGCCCATTGACTCAATGATCTCTGTGAAGATAAATATAGATGAAGTTCCCCTTTAAACGCTTTCTTCATAAGGTCTAGGTTATAAGCTTTCACGGTTACAACACTTTTGAGCACTTCAAATTTTATCCATAGTCAATTGGATATTCCTAACACTCGTGTCTCGGCTGGCACAGAGGAAAGTCACTTCCGTTTTCTGTAGCTTCGGGCTTTTTAAGCAGAAACACTTTACCTCCTTGACACAAACTCCCACATTGTTCGATGTCGAAATTAATTTTCATAAAACTTTCGTCACTGCCAATTTTTTTAATCCTCTTAACTCTGCTTCCTCTTTTTCCAGCCCCCACATTTCCACTGTGTATCCCCCTCCCTGTCCAACAGAGCAGAGGAGGCAATGTTAACTCACAGTATATCATCTATCATCACACGAATGGCTCTCACAGTGTTCCAGCAGAAAATGTCATCATTTTATAATCAGTTTTTTATTAAAAATATATATATATTTTTGGTTTTGTTTGTGCTGATCTTTATTATTATTTTTAATATAAAAAAAATTGAACTATTGCAGTTTATACAATGACTACTAAAACAATGACTGTGACTCAGTAGTTCACTTGTCAGCTTTGCTCTATAGACTGGGACAAGATAAGAAGAGTCATCTCATCTTCTTTACTCCATCACTTTATGAATACTATATTAGTCTATAGACACTTTTCTGTTAATTAACTCCTATTTATTTCAGCTTTCTCAAAAGAAACCTGTCACTCGAATCATGCTGCCTGAATTATGGGTAGTAGGAATCAGAGCATGGCTGCCTGATTGCAGCCAGGTATGTTTTAGAAGATAGTTTTGAGATCCAGCTGGGGACAATAAGGAGAGACGAAACTAATCCAGCACCGCACCTGGCCAATTTTGTCAGGGGTGTGTCACATGTGACAGATAGTCATGTGGTTTCTGGCCATAGAAGGTCACAGCGTCTGGCTGTGCAGAATGTTCTCTGATTTTTACTTGCTCCTGTTGTCAGCATTCATTGGTATGGGTAGCTTTTCCTGCTGGATTTATTTATCTCCCTTTTGAACCCAGCAGGAGCTCAACTTCCACCCAGCTCTTGATTATCAGTATTCTCTTGGTGTTTATATACCCTTTCCTCCTTTGGACTGCTGCTGGTGATATTTTTCACTTCCTTCAAGCCTAGGTTGTAAGCAGTTGTTCTGTACTCCTCTGTGGTATCGTTGCTGAAAGCTTTGCTGATCTGCTACCTGAGCCATCTGTGGATAAGTTGTTCATGCTTTTCCCCCTGTGTGTCCTCCTTGTGTCTTCAATAGTGTTTTGTTGGGTTGACGAAAAGCTCATCCCATTTGTTCCGTATTTAGGGCCCAGCATTAGGGATACCTAGAGTCAGGTATCAGGCTCGATGCATAGTTGTGGAACCTATCTATGGTTTTGAAGGACCCCAGGGACCAGCAGTAGGTTTGGTCAGGAGCCACCATCTTCCCTTTTCCTAGACACAGGATTTCCCTTCCCTTTCGCCATGCGCTTGGTATTCCCTGTACCTAACGTAACAGACTTCTCCCCAGGTGATTGAGGGGTCTCTTCCATGTATGTTCACATAAGGAGAGAACTGTCAATCACCAAGAGCAAGTGGAGAAAAGCCAGCCAGGGATGGTGTCCAACTAGTCTTGTCTCTCTCCGTGTTCTCCAGTATGGGCCCGGGCCAGGTTTTCAAATTATATTTTCCCTGAAATGCCAGAACATAAAATATACAGTATCTGGCTAAAATGGTGCTGTGTAGCCAAGGTCTCATGCTGGTGTTGTTTAGGCTTCATGAACTGATTAAAAGTTGTCTTTAAAGCCATATCCATCAGCTGTTAAGAGCAGGAGCAGGAGGAGAGGCGAGTGATCATGGAGGACCCCATCCAGCCCTTTGTTCTTCTGCCACAACCACTGAATGGGGATTTCTGCATCCCCAAAGCCAGGAGACTTCAATGGCACCTGTGAGACTTGCCAATCCTTTAGAAGGCCGAGAGTTCTTGCCTTTGTCTAAGGACCACCTGGACGTTCAAGAGAGTTTGCAGGTATGTAATATAGAAGATTACTGGAGTTCCCGTCACAGGACACCCTATAATCAGCCTTGAGTTAGAAGTTCCTTCTTAGACAACGTCTAATTTATCTCGGCTTTCTGGTCCTTGTACCATTTTTACTTTTTCTGTCCATGTAAAGTAGTTGTATGAGATCTTGATTCTTGATTGTTCATGGCAAGTCCTTCTTCGTAGTAATGGGAGGGGAAAAATAAGTTTGAAGTTGGGAAGGAATTGGTAAAACTTAAAGGAGTTTTATCAACTTTCAGAAATTGTTCTTTGGGAAAATTGCAAGCTTTTTAAGCATAGATTTACCCATATTGCAGGCCATACTTTTTTTTTTTATCTGTTCCCACCCCTTGGATATTTTAGGCTCAGCCCTTTCCATGACCCAGTTTTCTCCAGCTGACCTGTGACGTGAAACGACTGCCAATCGGCCCGTTTAGCTAGGTAGGCCCTGCCTCAGATCTACACAGAACAATCAGTTGTAGATAGATCTGTGTACATAGGCTGCCATTGTTCTCGGTAGCACATCTGATTTTTGCACAAGGCGATGTGCTGCCGAGAATGACTTTTTTTTTTAAGCAGGCCTAAAGATCATTTAACCCTATAAACAAGCATTTTGTTAATATGTACGGTGATCGGAATCCTGTGTACACTGCATTATTATCAGGAAATGAGTTACCAATTACAATAATTGCACAGTATTATAGGTTGTGCAGTGTTCAGCGTTTCCCTCACTGGGTGACATGGCAGCGTCGGACTCACTTCACATAGCGGAGTCTGACAATCAGCCTGGGATCACTTAGTTGCACAGCCTGTCATGTGCGTCGGCTGGTTCTGTCTTCACCGCTTTCCGGTTAAGCAGCGGTTAATTCCTGCTGGCTTGTGATCATCTGCTGGGAGCTCAGACTGCTGATCACCAGCTGCCTTCACCCTTTATAAGGCTCTGTTTCCTGGGGCTGAGTGTCAGATATAGTTTAATTTCCCGGTTCCTTTGGATCCTATTATATGGTGATCAACAAGTTGCAGTTTCGCGTGGTGTGTGAGTCCTCCATTTGTGCGTTAATACCCTACCCCTTTTGCTTTACTCCCCAGTTCACATACTCTCCTCCCTTCATGTCTAAGTACAATGTGTGCGAGTTTTCGTTTACCCTTGTATGTACCTATTTGTGGGGTTTTCATTTCTGGGTTCCCAGAGTGGGGAAGAATAGCATCAGGGCTCAGGAGACGGGGTCACGCTTGGGGCTCAAACTTGGCTACCATCGAGCCTACCTTCGAGATAAGGGACAGCGCAGGGGCCCCAGCCTTAGGGTCAGTGTAGGAACCCCTGTTATATTCGTACTATCCCATGACAGTTAATGCACCTAGAGTTTAATGTCACAATATTTCTGTGCTACACACAGATAACATTCAGTTAGCACTCAATAGTTCAGAAATTTCTGTTGCCCCCGATGAGATTTGCTAAGTCTTCTTGGAGTCCATGGGGTCTCTTCCATTTCTTGGATGCTCTCAAAACGTTGGCAGGTAAGTCGATAACCTAGTCTGCTTACACCGAGGAGTCTCCAAGAAGAGGTGTCACCACACAACTAAATATATAAGGCCAGGGCCGAAGTGTTGGAGGTGGGAAAGGGAAAAAAACTAAGAGTGGGTTAAAGAGCACTGGCATCAACAGAAAAAGTATGTCATGGAAATTTAGAACGGTCAATAAGAATCGTAGTGCATGATTAGTCTACAGAGCTCAGAAGACAAGACCGGTGATGTATACATCTGTACAACGTAATCTTCACACTCTCGTCAGAACATGAGCTGTAGTAGCAGATTATTCACAAGCGCAAACACAGATAAACACAGGTAAAACCTTCATTACACAATTCTCTGTATACGGAATAAACCAATTACCCAACCTTTACCCAACTGCCTGTACATTTCAATCAGCCACATACCAATTTATCACCCTCACATGAGCACGAAAAGTGATGAAAAGGTAAACAATAAAAGCAACAGAGATTTTGAAAACCAATTAAACAAATTTTCATTATAGAAAAAATTTAATTTATCTTCTGAAACCAGAATATCCCTTTATGGCTGTCCATGGAATATAAAGAAAAATGAATATATTGTTGGAAGGCTTCAGACTGTCTAAAGAAAATGAAAGGATAAATACTTACCCTCAACAATCGCCCATACCTCTTGTCCCGACACTAACCCAGTCCCTGCTGATCTGTTCCATCCTTTTCAGAAATGGTCAGTGATAACCAATCAATCATAGATTGAGGCCAATGATTGACATCTCTGGCCATTTTTGTTATGTCAATCATAGATTGATGCCAATGATTGACATCTCCGGTAATTTTCGTTGTGTCAAGGACACGACCAGGAAACACAGACCAATCCTGTGGGAGATCAGCAATGTTGAGTACTAATTTATATTTATTTTTTAAGCAGCAACAACTTATTTTCCCCAGATATCCCCTTTAAGAAGTCCTAAATTTACTCGTACCTGATTAATTTCTTCAAATTTACACTTCATTGTACTCCCTGATACTGATCTTGGCTGCAATTTCTGACTTCAGAATTTCCCCTCTTTTTATCTTCCTGGCTTTGACGAACTTTTTGGTATTGACCTTTGCCTATCCTGATCTACCCATATGTATTATCATTAGTGATGAGCGAGTACTAAAAAGCTCGGGTGCTCGAAGCTCGGGCCGAGCCTCCCAAGATACTCGCGTACTCGGCCCGAGCAACGAGCCCAATGTTATCCTATGGGAGACCCGAGTATTTTTGTGAAATGACCCCCCGGCAGCATGGAGAAACCCTAAAAATGTAACAAAAGTCTCAGAAGAGTGCTCAAATGACATGGCAACAGCATGGGGAAGACCCCTTGAAGCATTTATCACTGAAAAGTCACAGCTGTGAACAATTTTGTCCGCGTTTTACGCCATTTTTACGGACTCACCAGAAAACCTTCCAAAATGACCCCAAAATGATTTTTCATGGCGGAAATGTTAAGGGCACATACCCAATAGTGAGATACAGCTGGTGTATGTTACTTTTTGAGATTAATACATGAAAGATTTTACGTGAAAACATTGTGTGGCACTCCGATGTCCCTGAGAAGAGACGTACATGAAGGCCTCTTGAGTCTAATGTGCCCATTTTGAGGAAGTGAGTCTTTGTAGTATTTTCCTTTGCCAGGGCAGTCCAAAATTGTGAGGTTCACCAATGCCCCTGCATACAGACGTGCATGATGGCCTGTAAACCTGAAGTGCCCATTGGAAGGAAGTGGGTCTATTGTAGTATAGCCCTTAGGCAGGGCAGCCAAAAATTGGGAGGCTCCACGTTGTCCCTGGGTAGAGACGTGCATGAGGGCCTCAAAACATTAAGTGTCCATTGTCAGGAAGTGGGTGTATTATAGTATAGCCCTTAGGCAGGGCAGCCAAAAATTGGGAGGCTCCACATTGTCCCTGGATAGAGACGTGCATGAGGGCCTGTAAACCTGAAGTGCCCATTGGAAGGAAGTGGGTCTATTGTAGTATAGCCCTTAGGCAGGGCAGCCAAAAATTGGGAGGCTCCACGTTGTCCCTGGGTAGAGACGTGCATGAGGGCCTCAAAACATTAAGTGTCCATTGTCAGGAAGTGGGTGTATTATAGTATAGCCCTTAGGCAGGGCAGCCAAAAATTGGGAGGCTCCACGTTGTCCCTGGGTAGAGACGTGCATGAGGGCCTCAAAACATTAAGTGTCCATTGTCAGGAAGTGGGTGTATTATAGTATAGCCCTTAGGCAGGGCAGCCAAAAATTGGGAGGCTCCACATTGTCCCTGGATAGAGACGTGCATGAGGGCCTGTAAACCTGAAGTGCCCATTGGAAGGAAGTGGGTCTATTGTAGTATAGCCCTTAGGCAGGGCAGCCAAAAATTGGGAGGCTCCACGTTGTCCCTGGGTAGAGACGTGCATGAGGGCCTGTAAACCTGAAGTGCCCATTGGAAGGAAGTGGGTCTATTGTAGTATAGCCCTTAGGCAGGGCAGCCAAAAATTGGGAGGCTCCACGTTGTCCCTGGGTAGAGACGTGCATGAGGGCCTCAAAACATTAAGTGTCCATTGTCAGGAAGTGGGTGTATTATAGTATAGCCCTTAGGCAGGGCAGCCAAAAATTGGGAGGCTCCACATTGTCCCTGGATAGAGACGTGCATGAGGGCCTGTAAACCTGAAGTGCCCATTGGAAGGAAGTGGGTCTATTGTAGTATAGCCCTTAGGCAGGGCAGCCAAAAATTGGGAGGCTCCACGTTGTCCCTGGGTAGAGACGTGCATGAGGGCCTGTAAACCTGAAGTGCCCATTGGAAGGAAGTGGGTCTATTGTAGTATAGCCCTTAGGCAGGGCAGCCAAAAATTGGGAGGCTCCACGTTGTCCCTGGGTAGAGACGTGCATGAGGGCCTCAAAACATTAAGTGTCCATTGTCAGGAAGTGGGTGTATTATAGTATAGCCCTTAGGCAGGGCAGCCAAAAATTGGGAGGCTCCACATTGTCCCTGGATAGAGACGTGCATGAGGGCCTGTAAACCTGAAGTGCCCATTGGAAGGAAGTGGGTCTATTGTAGTATAGCCCTTAGGCAGGGCAGCCAAAAATTGGGAGGCTCCACGTTGTCCCTGGGTAGAGACGTGCATGAGGGCCTCAAAACATTAAGTGTCCATTGTCAGGAAGTGGGTGTATTATAGTATAGCCCTTAGGCAGGGCAGCCAAAAATTGGGAGGCTCCACGTTGTCCCTGGGTAGAGACGTGCATGAGGGCCTCAAAACATTAAGTGTCCATTGTCAGGAAGTGGGTGTATTATAGTATAGCCCTTAGGCAGGGCAGCCAAAAATTGGGAGGCTCCACATTGTCCCTGGATAGAGACGTGCATGAGGGCCTGTAAACCTGAAGTGCCCATTGGAAGGAAGTGGGTCTATTGTAGTATAGCCCTTAGGCAGAGCAGCCAAAAATTGGGAGGCTCCACGTTGTCCCTGGGTAGAGACGTGCATGAGGGCCTGTAAACCTGAAGTGCCCATTGGAAGGAAGTGGGTCTATTGTAGTATAGCCCTTAGGCAGGGCAGCCAAAAATTGGGAGGCTCCACGTTGTCCCTGGGTAGAGACGTGCATGAGGGCCTGTAAACCTGAAGTGCCCATTGGAAGGAAGTGGGTCTATTGTAGTATAGCCCTTAGGCAGGGCAGCCAAAAATTGGGAGGCTCCACGTTGTCCCTGGGTAGAGACGTGCATGAGGGCCTCAAAACATTAAGTGTCCATTGTCAGGAAGTGGGTGTATTATAGTATAGCCCTTAGGCAGGGCAGCCAAAAATTGGGAGGCTCCACATTGTCCCTGGATAGAGACGTGCATGAGGGCCTGTAAACCTGAAGTGCCCATTGGAAGGAAGTGGGTCTATTGTAGTATAGCCCTTAGGCAGGGCAGCCAAAAATTGGGAGGCTCCACGTTGTCCCTGGGTAGAGACGTGCATGAGGGCCTGTAAACCTGAAGTGCCCATTGGAAGGAAGTGGGTCTATTGTAGTATAGCCCTTAGGCAGGGCAGCCAAAAATTGGGAGGCTCCACGTTGTCCCTGGGTAGAGACGTGCATGAGGGCCTGTAAACCTGAAGTGCCCATTGGAAGGAAGTGGGTCTATTGTAGTATAGCCCTTAGGCAGGGCAGCCAAAAATTGGGAGGCTCCACGTTGTCCCTGGGTAGAGACGTGCATGAGGGCCTCAAAACATTAAGTGTCCATTGTCAGGAAGTGGGTGTATTATAGTATAGCCCTTAGGCAGGGCAGCCAAAAATTGGGAGGCTCCACATTGTCCCTGGATAGAGACGTGCATGAGGGCCTGTAAACCTGAAGTGCCCATTGGAAGGAAGTGGGTCTATTGTAGTATAGCCCTTAGGCAGGGCAGCCAAAAATTGGGAGGCTCCACGTTGTCCCTGGGTAGAGACGTGCATGAGGGCCTGTAAACCTGAAGTGCCCATTGGAAGGAAGTGGGTCTATTGTAGTATAGCCCTTAGGCAGGGCAGCCAAAAATTGGGAGGCTCCACGTTGTCCCTGGGTAGAGACGTGCATGAGGGCCTGTAAACCTGAAGTGCCCATTGGAAGGAAGTGGGTCTATTGTAGTATAGCCCTTAGGCAGGGCAGCCAAAAATTGGGAGGCTCCACGTTGTCCCTGGGTAGAGACGTGCATGAGGGCCTCAAAACATTAAGTGTCCATTGTCAGGAAGTGGGTGTATTATAGTATAGCCCTTAGGCAGGGCAGCCAAAAATTGGGAGGCTCCACATTGTCCCTGGATAGAGACGTGCATGAGGGCCTGTAAACCTGAAGTGCCCATTGGAAAGAAGTGGGTCTATTGTAGTATAGCCCTTAGGCAGGGCAGCCAAAAATTGGGAGGCTCCACGTTGTCCCTGGGTAGAGACGTGCATGAGGGCCTCAAAACATTAAGTGTCCATTGTCAGGAAGTGGGTGTATTATAGTATAGCCCTTAGGCAGGGCAGCCAAAAATTGGGAGGCTCCACGTTGTCCCTGGGTAGAGACGTGCATGAGGGCCTCAAAACATTAAGTGTCCATTGTCAGGAAGTGGGTGTATTATAGTATAGCCCTTAGGCAGGGCAGCCAAAAATTGGGAGGCTCCACGTTGTCCCTGGGTAGAGACGTGCATGAGGGCCTCAAAACATTGTTCCCATTGCAAAGGAGCGGGTCTCCTGTCGTTGTAATGTCCATTCTGCAAAGAATGGGCGAAAAAATTTACCACTGGGGGTATACCTGAAACAAAGGCCTAAGTATTGCAATTTGTAACGGTCATCATCATGGTGGCGCATGAGGAGAAGGAGGAGCAGTCCAGCGATTATCCAAAGTCCAGAAGTGTGTACCCATGGGTGAGTGGAGGTACATGGCAAACTTTAAATTCCGCTCTCATTTGCTGGTGGTGTGGTGAAGTCTGGCCCAATCCAACCCTTGTTCATCTTGATCAGAGTCAGCCTGTCAGCATTTTCAGTTGACAGGCGGGTGCGTTTATCTGTAATGATTCCACCTGCGGCACTAAAAACACGCTCTGACAAAACGCTAGCAGCAGGGCAGGCCAGGACTTCCAAGGCGTAGAGAGCCAATTCATGCCACGTGTCCAGCTTGGATACCCAATAATTGTAAGGCACAGAGGAATGTCGGAGTACAGTTGTTCGATCTGCAAGGTACTCCTTCAGCATCTGGGCAAACTTAGGATTTCTTGTGGCACTACCCCGCACCTCAGGGGCTGTGGTACGTGAGGGGCTGAGAAAACTGTCCCACATCTTAAAGACTGTTCCCCTACCTCTGGCGGATTGGACTTGTGCCTCTCTCGGCTGTACGCCTCGGTTGTCCACTGATTCATGACCTATGCCGCTAGCGTTTTGTGAGGGGAATGCTTTGCCTACTTCCGTGACTATGGCCTTCCGGAACTGCTGCATTTTGGTTGACCTCTCCTCCACGGGAATAAGAGACAAAAAGTTCTCCTTGTAGCGTGGGTCTAACAGTGTTACCAACCAGTAATGATTGTCGGCCAAGATGTTCTTAACGCGAGGGTCACGAGACAGGCAGCTTACCATAAAGTCAGCCATGTGCGCCAGACTCTTAACAGCCAGGACTTCAGTAGCCTGACCAACAAGATGACTGAACATGCTGTTCTCCTCCTCCTCCTCCTCCTCCTCCTCCTCATCTACCCTGTCCTCTGGCCAGCCACGCTGAACCGAGGATATGACTGGTGTGCATGTCATATCCTCAATTTGGCCGGAGAGTTGCTCCATGTCTTCATCCTCCTCCTCGTCATAGTCCTCCACTGCACGTTGTGATGAGACGAGGCTGGGCTGTGTGTTATCATCACCCACACCCACTACTGTTTCTTGCTGCAACTCATCGCGCTCCGCCTGCAATGCATCATGTTTGTTTTTCAGCAGAGACCGTTTTAGAAGGCAGAGTAGCGGTATGGTGACGCTAATAATGGCGTCATCACCACTCACCATCTTGGTGGAGTCCTCAAAGTTTTGGAGGATGGTACATAGGTCTGACATCCATCTCCACTCCTCAGGTGTTATGTGTGGAGTTTGACCCATTTCCCGACGGCTTAGGTGATGCAGGTACTCAACAACTGCCCTCTTCTGCTCACATATCCTGACCAACATGTGCAGAGTTGAATTCCAACGCGTGGGGACATCACACACCAGTCTGTGAGCCGGAAGATGCAAACTGCGCTGAAAGCCGGCAAGGCCGGCTGAAGCAGTAGGTGACTTTCGAAAATGTGCAGACAGGCGGCGAACTTTTACCAGCAGATCAGACAGCTCTGGGTATGACTTTAGAAACCGCTGAACCACGAGGTTGAGCACATGGGCCACGCATGGAACATGTGTCAGCTGGCCTCGCCTCAAAGCCGCCACCAGGTTCCGGCCATTGTCACACACGACCTTTCCTGGCTTTAGGTTCAGAGGTGTGAGCCAGTGATCTGCCTGCTGTTTCAGAGCTGTCCACAGCTCTTCTGCATTGTGGGGTTTGTCACCTATGCAGATTAGCTTCAGCACAGCCTGTTGCCGCTTCGCCGAGGCAGTGCTGCAGTGCTTCCAGCTTGTGACTGGTGTGGAGGGTACAGTGGATGAGGATGCGCAGGAGGAGGAGGAGGCTGAAGAGCATGACATTCCGGAGCTGTAGAGTGTGGGTGAAACACTGACTGAGGTAGGGCCTGCAAACCTTGGTGTGGGAAAGACGTGTTCCGTCCCTCGCTCAGACTGGGTCCCAGCTTCCACAATATTAACCCAGTGTGCCGTCAACGAGATGTAGCGGCCTTGCCCACAAGCACTTGTCCACGTGTCTGTGGTTAGGTGGACCTTGGGTGAAACAGCGTTGTTCAGGGCACGTGTGATGTTTTGTGACACGTGGTTATGCAACGCGGGGACGGCACACCGGGAGAAATAGTGGCGGCTGGGGACCGAGTAACGTGGGACAGCTGCCGCCATCAGGTCACGGAATGCTTCTGTCTCCACCAGCCTAAAAGGCAACATTTCCAGCGCAAGCAGTCGCGAAATGTTAGCATTTAGAACTGTGGCATGTGGGGTGTTGGCAGTGTATTTGCGCCTGCGTTCAAAGGTTTGCTGAATGGATAACTGAACGCTGCGCTGGGACAAGGACGTGCTTGATGATGGTGTTCTTTCTGCGTAGGCAACTGCAGGTGCAGGAGTGGAGGAGGCTTGTTCGCAGGCAGCATGGACAGGGGATTGGCTCGCATGCACAACCAGCGAAGACGTAGCAGTGACATCAGCAAGCACTGCTCCTCGACTCTGTTGTACTTCCCACAAAGTCGGGTGCTTGGCTGACATGTGCCTGATCATTCTGGTGGTGGTCAGGCTGCTAGTTTTGGTACCCCTGCTGATGCTGGCACGGCAGGTGTTGCAAATGGCCTTTTTTGAATCATCTGGATCCAACTTAAAAAACTGCCAGACTCGGGAAGACCTAACATTTGTACAGGCACCTTGTGTCGTCGTGTTGTTCCGGGGAACGGTTGCCTGACTTCTGCCTGGGGCCACCACCCTGCTTCTTACTGCCTGTTGTGATGCTACGCCTCCCTCCCCCTGTGCACTGCTGTCCTCGCTCTGCATATCCTCCTGCCAGGTTGGGTCAGTTACTGGATCATCCACCACGTCGTCTTCCTCTTCCGCACCCTGCTCCTCCTCCTGACTTCCTGACAATTGTGTCTCATCATCGTCCACCACTTGTTGAGACACGTTGCCAACTTCGTGAGAACGTGGCTGCTCAAATATTTGGCCATCTGTACAGACGATCTCCTCATGACCCACTTCAATATGAGCTGGCGAGAGGCCAGAATGTGTGAATGGAAACGTGAACAGCTCTTCCGAGTGTCCAAGTGTGGGATCATTAATGTCCGAGGAGGACGTGTACTCAGCCTGGTGGTAGGAAGGAGGATCAGGTTCAGAAATGTGCGGTGCAGTATCACGGCTACTGACACTTGACCGTGTGGAAGACAGAGTGTTTGTGGTGGTGCCAATCTGACTGGAAGCATTATCTGCTATCCAACTAACAACCTGTTGACACTGGTCTTGGTTCAAGAGCGGTGTACTGCTGCGGTCCCCAAGAATTTGGGACAGGACGTGCGAGCGACTAGATGTGGCCCTTTGTTGTGGCGAAATTAGAGCTTGCCCACGACCTCGGCCTCTGCCTGCACCACCATCACACGTCCACTTCCTTGTTCCTTGCCAATGCCCTTGCGCATTTTGCAATGCTGTGCTGACGTGTATTCCCTACTTGTGCGTTATATAATAGTTTGGTAAAAACGCACACAAGTGCACCTGTACGCTGCCACCGACAGGCACACACGTGCGGTTTTTAAATGCAAGCACGGACGCACTAAGAACCTAACACAGGTTTTAGGAGCAAAAATTAAGAACTCTGACACTATCAGCCACTGCTGACTGACGTGTATTATACACTACACTTGTGCGTTATATAATAGTTTGGTAAAAACGCACACAAGTGCACCTGTACGCTGCCGCCGACAGGCACACACGTGCGGTTTTTAAATGCAAGCACGGACGCACTAAGAACCTAACACAGGTTTTAGGAGCAAAAATTAAGAACTCTGACACTATCAGCCACTGCTGACTGACGTGTATTATACACTACACTTGTGCGTTATATAATAGTTTGGTAAAAACGCACACAAGTGCACCTGTACGCTGCCACCGACAGGCACACACGTGCGGTTTTTAAATGCAAGCACGGACGCACTAAGAACCTAACACAGGTTTTAGGAGCAAAAATTAAGAACTCTGACACTATCAGCCACTGCTGACTGACGTGTATTATACACTACACTTGTGCGTTATATAATAGTTTGGTAAAAACGCACACAAGTGCACCTGTACGCTGCCACCGACAGGCACACACGTGCGGTTTTTAAATGCAAGCACGGACGCACTAAGAACCTAACACAGGTTTTAGGAGCAAAAATTAAGAACTCTGACACTATCAGCCACTGCTGACTGACGTGTATTATACACTACACTTGTGCGTTATATAATAGTTTGGTAAAAACGCACACAAGTGCACCTGTACGCTGCCACCGACAGGCACACACGTGCGGTTTTTAAATGCAAGCACGGACGCACTAAGAACCTAACACAGGTTTTAGGAGCAAAAATTAAGAACTCTGACACTATCAGCCACTGCTGACTGACGTGTATTATACACTACACTTGTGCGTTATATAATAGTTTGGTAAAAACGCACACAAGTGCACCTGTACGCTGCCACCGACAGGCACACACGTGCGGTTTTTAAATGCAAGCACGGACGCACTAAGAACCTAACAGGTTTTAGGAGCGACAATTGCTGAGAAGTCTGACACTATCAGGACTGTTTTAGACTGTGTACACCAGCCCCAGATATGATGAAGGCTGGTATACGGTCACCACTAGGAATGGCTATATACCCTGCCTGCCTGCCTGCCTGCCTGCCTGTATACTGGTACAATAGTCCTGACAAGGACTCTTTTGGTCACTAGCCTGTATTCCAACCTGGCTATACCCTGCCTGTATACAGCAACAATAGTCCTGAGAAGGACTCTGCTACTGTACTCCGACCTGGCTATACCCTGCCTGCCTGTATACAACTAGAATAGTCCTGAGAAGGACTTTTGGTCACACTGTTTGCAGCCCTGCAACTGAAAAAGCTATAAAGGGCCGCAAACCTTTCCCTGAATCAGCGACACTCTCCCTGCACTCACTGTCTGGATAGCTGTGAGCAGAGCACAGCGCGCCGGCCGGTATAAAGGCTCGGTCACGCTGTGCAGGCCGGCCAATCACTGCAATTCCACAACTAACAGGGCTGTGGCATTGCAGTGGTCTGCCAGCCAATCCCTGCATGAGGGCTGGCTCTCAAAAGAGCGCCAACATGCAGAAATGAAGACCACGAGTACAGCACGAGTATCGCGAGATTACTCGGTCCCCGCCGAGCAGCCCGAGTACAGCGATACTCGTGCGAGTACCGAGTAGTTACAAGCATGCTCGCTCATCACTAATTATCATCACATCCTTTCCGGACAATGGTGCCAATTGCTGTTTACTTAAGAAGCTCTGACCTGGACCTTTGCTGGCAAAGGTGGTGGGTGAAAACTGGAGGGTCCTTTTGTCTCTGCACCCTTGTTTGACAAAGCTAAACATGTTCCAACACTAAAGTGACCCCCTTCGGTGAGAACCATAACAATAGGATTATATCATGGCTGAACCTGTACTTCAACCTCATTCCTGATTTACGCTTTGTTGTACTCAATAATATTGATCTTGGCTGCTTCTTCTGACTTTAGAATTTCCCAGGTTTTTTCCTTCTACCTTTGACCCACTTCTTTATATTGACCCTTGCGTATTCTGATCTACTCATCTTTATTGACCCTTGTGTATTCTGATCTACTCATCTTTATTGACCCTTGCGTATTCTGATCTACTCATCTTTATTTACCCTTGCATATTCTGATCTACTCATCTTTATTGACCCTTACATATTCTGATCTACTCATCTTTATTGACCCTTACATATTCTGATCTACTCATCTTTATTTACCCTTGCGTATTCTAATCTACTCATCTTTATTGACCCTTGCATATTTTGATCAACTCATATGTATCATCATCACGTCCAAGCTTGATAATGGTGCCAATTGGTGACTACTTAAGAGACTCCATCATGGAGCTTCCAGCAGGTAAGGTGAGTGAAGAAAAGGAGCGTTCCTTGGAGTCTGTAGCATGATTCAATAAAATTGTAGAAGTTCCAGAACTAGAGGTCCATCCTTTAGTGGACATATAAATCTTGTTACTTGATCGAGTCTCGAGCATCTAAGTTTGCGAATGTTGGTGTTTCCCTTTGACTTCCATTATACTTCGTACACAAGTCGCGTTGGAGCAACCCGATGCTCGATCGAGTAATGGGCAGTGGTGAGCACGCTTGCTCATCACTAGTGAACATCGTAACTATTAGATTATATCCTGGCTGGATCTTTACTCTTATATCATTCCTGATTTACGCCTCATTGTACTCCCCGATACTGATCTCGGTTCCATCTTTTGACTTTAGGATATCCCCTGTTTTTTCTTCCTGGCTTTGACCAACTCTTTGGTATTGACTTTTGCCTAACACAACTTACTCATATGTATTATCATCACATCCTTGCTGGACAATGGCGTAAAATAATGACTACTTAGTAGGCTCCAACATGGAGAATTTAGGGGGAAAAATTGAGGGTGAAGAATAGTAGCTTCCCTTGGAGTCCACACACTAGTTTGACAAGTTGCTTAACTAGAGGTCCCTCATTTAGTGAGCATCTTACCAATAAGATTATTTCCTATTTATTTGACTTTTACTTTATTATTACGCTCTTTCCTGAATATTCTGACTCACGTTCCTGCTACTTGCACTGATTATTTCCTAAATCTTTATCTTTATTTCACAGTTATCTCCATGTTTGTGCCACCCACATCCATTCCTGTTCTTCAGGAACCCATCTGTCCTGACTCATAATGTTGGGCTGCAGGGTGTACTTACTTTCCATCTGCATGCAATGACTTCGCCTAGTGATAACTCCTTCTCTCCAAGCCTAATCCATAGAGGTTATATTTTTTTCTGTCTGTTCTTGCACTTTCATCCTACGAAACACCCTTGACCTCTTCCTCACACATGACACATAGTCCAAAGCACTCGTTCTGCATCTCAGTAAATCCCTTGCAGACGTCTGTACCACCCTCGCGTGGGATCCTACAGGGGGGAGATTGGCTCCATTCAACTAGGCTGTGTCATCCTTGGTTTCATTGGTGGATTATTATATTGTTTTACATGGTTACGTCTCCCAGATAGGACACCCGGACTCAGTAATAAGGTCCAGGACCACAAGAGTATAACAAAAATTATCCTAAATCCTGTCTGACACTACAGAAGTTGTATTCTTGTGATGTCCTCCGGGAGCAGCGGGTGTTTTCTCACCATTTCTGCTTGACAAAGCGCGAAAAATAGAAAGTTTTCTTTTATTAATAGGACACGAATAGACAAAGTTTACTATATGTTCCATACGTGTGTGTAAAGTATATCACATCCTGCAGTGCACGTCTGTAAAGTACAGGATCTGTCTGACTTCTATTCTAACATCCATTTCTTCTGACTCTTTCCTACAGCTGTTGGGTGGGTACGGGGTGGAGGAATATTTGGGTTGAGACGTGATTTCAGAATAAGGATATGGTATTGAAACATTTAAGAAAAAATATTTAATAGAATGATCTATCTTTCCTAAATGTGTTGTTCTAGTTTTCTAATTATATTATCTGTCTATCTCTTATTTATTTTTTTTGTCATTCTATACCTTTATTTTGCTTTCTGTCTTAAAATTGCACAAGTTGGCCAATTTATCTATTTAGCATAGCCAGATCAAACCTATTTATTATTTTTATTGTCTTTTTTTTCTATCCATCTATTCTATTTTCCAATTTATTTTTTCCGATCATTCTATCTACCCATCCATCTATCTATCTAATATCTTTATTTCTTTCTTTCTTTTTTTTCCCTTCTTACTTTTTTCTCTTTCTTTGTTCTTTCATTCCCTTTTTTCTCTTTCCCTTTCTTCTTTTTTTCCTTTTATTCTCTCTTACTTTCTCTTTAGAGCTTTCTTTATATTTTTTTTCTTTCTGTTTATATCTTTCTTTAGTTCTTTCTCTTTTTTTTCTTTCATGCTCTCTTTTTCCTTTCATTCTTTTCCTTTTTCCCTTTTTTCTTTTTCCCTTTCTGTCTTTCTTTTTTTTCCATTCTTTAATTCTTTCATTTTGTTTTTCCCCTTTCTTTATTTTTCCTTTTCTTTCTTTGTTCCTTTCTTTCTTTTACTTATTCTTTCTTTCTATCTTTCTCTCTTCCTTTCACTTTCTTTTTCTTTATCTTTCTTTTTTATTCCTTCTGTCTTTAGTCCATTCTTTTGTACTTTCTTTCCTTCTTTCTCTTTCTTTCTTTTTCTCTTTTTTTCTTTATTTTTGTCTTTCTTCCTTCCCTTCTTTTTCTTTTTTTTTCTACCTTTCTCTCTGTCTTTCTTTCTCTCTTTCTTTCTCTGTCTTTCTTCTCTTTCTTTCTTTCTCCTTTCTTTCTCCTTTTTTCTTTCCCTTTTTTCTTTCTTTCTCTTTCTTTCCCTTTTTTCTTTCTTTCTTTCTTTCCTTCTTTCTTTCTTTTGTCCTTTCTGTCTTTCTGTCTTTCTTTCTTTCCTTCTTTCTTTCTTTCCTTCTTTCTTTCTTTTGTTCTTTCTGTCTTTCTTTCTTTCCTTCTTTCTATTTCTTTCCCTCTTTTCTTTCTTTCTTTCTTTTCTTCTTTCTTTTGTTCTTCCTGTCTTTCTTTCTTTCCTTCTTTCTGTCTTTCTTTCTTTCCTTCTTTCTCTTTCTTTCCCTCTTCTTTCTTTTTTTCTTTTCTTCTTTCTTTTGTTCTTTCTGTCTTTCTGTCTTTCTTTCCTTCTTTCTTTCTTTCCTTCTTTCTTTCTTTTGTTCTTTCTGTCTTTCTGTCTTTCTTTCTTTCCTTCTTTCTTTCCTTCTTTCTTTCTTGCCTTCTTTCTTTCCTTCTTTCTTTCCTTCTTTCTTTCTTTTGTTCTTTCTGTCTTTCTTTCTTTCTTTCCTTCTTTCTCTTTCTTTCCCTCTTTTCTTTCTTTCTTTCCTTCTTTCTTTCTTTTGTTCTTTCTGTCTTTTCTCTTTCTTTCATTTTTTCTTTCTTTTTCTTTCTTTCTCTCTTTCTTTGATTCTTTCTTTCTCTCTTTCTCTCTTTCTTTCTTTTCTTGCTTTCTTTCTCTCTTTCTTTCTCTTTCATTCTCATCTATGCATCCGGCTCTTTCACAACCTCTTGTGTATGCAATATATAACGTTTTAGTAATGAGTTATCTCTATGTATATAAACAGTTACACCCCGCTCTGTAGATAAGGGCTCTTATTCATGGTTGGAGAGATCACTCCGGTGGTGACACTCCCTGCTTTCCCTTTTTCACCTTTTGTATATGAGAGGTATCTGTACAGTTTACAAAAGAGATGCCTCATCCTGAGAACAACCATGATGTCAAAAATTAAGTCATTGCCCCACCCATGGATTAATCATGGCATATAAAACTGTACTCAGGGGCTCGGAAATCGTTTTATTAAGATTAAATCAACTGTGAGAGCTGCTATGACATCCCCAGGACTGCGCGCTGCCCCCCCGGCCCTGCTGCTGCTGCTCCTCATAGCGGGTAAGTAAATCTGCCACATTGTACTGTCTGGCTCCTAGCAGTATATAGAGGTACAGTAGGGTATATAGGAATAAAGTAGGAGTATACAGAAGTATATAGCTGCAGGTCATGAAATCTATGATTATAAGATAATACACTCTTATCTAGATGAATGGAATATGTGTAAGGTCCAAGATGGCGGAGAAGAAAAGGGACCATAAAACTTCTAGAACTTTCATGAGTCTTGCATGTGATGGCTGAGTATAAAGAACAGGGAATCCCAGAAGATAAGTGCGAGGAAAGGAACTCGGAGAGGAAACCAAAATGGGACTTTTTTGGACTGTTTGTGAGGACGCAGTAGATGAGTGAGCTCAGGACAATCAGATACTGTAAGGATCATGATAAGGCAAAATTTACTTTATAAAAGGGTAACAATATGGCACTGGACCTATATAAGGGTGATGAGGGGACACTAACCTTATATAAGGGTCAGAAAATGGCACTGACCTTCTATAAATGTTAGAATATGGCAGTAACCTTTTAAAAAGATGAGAATGTGACATTGACCTTATATAAGGGTGAGAATGTGACATTGACCTTATATAAGGGTAAGAATGTGACATTGACCTTATACAAGGGTGAAAATATGAAACTGACCTTATATAGAGATGAGAATATGGCATTGACCTTATATATAGGTGAGAATGTGACATTGACCTTATATGAGGGTGAGAATGTGGTACTGACCTTATATAAGGGTGAGAATGTGGCATTGACCTTATATGAGGGTGAGAATGTGAGATTGACCTTATATAAAGGTGAGAATATGGCATTGATATTATATAAGGGTGAGAATGTGACATTGACCTTATATAAAGGTGAGAATGTGGCATTGACCTTATATAAAGGTGAGAATGTGGCATTGACCTTATAGTAAGAATCTGGCACTGATCTTATATAAGGGTGAGAATGTGGTACTGACCTTATATAAGGGTGAGAATGTGGCATTGACCTTATATGAGGGTGAGAATGTGAGATTGACCTTATATAAAGGTGAGAATATGGCATTGATCTTATATAAGGGTGAGAATGTGACATTGACCTTATATAAAGGTGAGAATGTGGCATTGACCTTATATAAAGGTGAGAATGTGGCATTGACCTTATAGTAAGAATCTGGCACTGATCTTATATAAGGGTGAGAATCTGGTACTGACCTTATAGAAGGGTGAGAATCTGGCACTGACCTTATATAAGGGTGAGAATGTGGCATTGACTTTATATAAGGGTGATAACGTGACATCAACCTTATATATGGGTGAGAATGTCGCATTGACCTTATATAGAGGGGAAAATGTTTTATTGACCTTATATACAGGGGAAAATGTTTTATTGACCTTATATATGGGTGTGAATGTGGCATTGACCTTATATAAGGGTGAGAATGTGGCATTGACATTATATAAGGGTGAGAATGTGGCATTGACCTTATATAAGGGTGAAAATCTGGCATTGTTCTTACAAAGAGGTGGGAATTTGGCATTGACCTTATATAATAGTGAAAATGTTTTATTGACCTTATATACAGGGGAAAATGTTTTATTGACCTTATATATGGGTGTGAATATGGGATTGACCTTATATAAGGGTGAGAATGTGGCATTGACATTATATAAGGGTGAGAATGTGGCATTGACCTTATATAAGGGTGAAAATCTGGCATTGTTCTTACAAAGAGGTGGGAATTTGGCATTGACCTTATATAATAGTGAAAATGTTTTATTGACCTTATATACAGGGGAAAATGTTTTATTGACCTTATATATGGGTGTGAATGTGGCATTGACCTTATATAAGGGTGAGAATGTGGCATTGACATTATATAAGGGTGAAAATCTGGCATTGTTCTTACAAAGAGGTGGGAATTTGGCATTGACCTTATATAATAGTGAAAATGTGGCATTGACCATATATTAGGGTGAGAACGTGACATTGACCTTATATAAGGTGTGAGAATGTTTTATTTACCTTATATAAGGGTGAGAATTTGGCACTGACATTTTATAAAGGTGAGAACGTGACATCGACCTTATATACGGGTGAGAATGTGACATGTACCGTATATAAGGGGTGAGAATGTTTTATTGACCTTATATAAGGGTGAAGATATGGCATTGACCTTATATAAGGTTGAGAATATGACATTGACCTTATATGAGGGTGACAATGTAGCATTGACCTTACATAATGGTGAAAATGTGGTATTGATCTTATATAGAGGTGAGAATTTTGCACTGACCTTATATAAGGGTGAGAATGTGGTGTTGACTTTATATAAGGTTGACAATGAGATATGAACCTTATATAAGGATGAGAATGTGACCTTACATAGAGTTGAGAATATGGCTTTGACTATATGAAAGAGTGAGAAAGTGACATTGACTTTATATAAGGATGAGAATGAGACATTGACTTTATATAAGGGTGAGAATGAGACATTGACTTTATATAAGGGTGAGAATGAGACATTGACCTTATCTAAGGGTGAGGATGTGGGACTGATCCTCTGGAGGACAGTGACCCTGCCCTTTTCTAGAGGTGCACATACGGCATTAATCTTACGAGAAGCAGAGCATCCTCTTCGGCCGCATTGCTCATATTCTAACGGGCAAATTCAGCTGCAGCAATCAGCAATGTTCACCAAAGCTATGAAGTTTTGTAGGAAATTATATTTTTGACTTAATTTTTCCGTAACAGGTGCCAGATAGAGCTCTGTCCTTATGCCTCCGTAGGATCACATTATCTACCTATTATCTTAAAATAGCTTTGTTTATGGGTAAATCAAAAAAGGTCCATGGAGCTTCTGTTAGGAGTCTCGACACAGAAAATAGCCAGATATCCCTCCGGGAAGGACCTAGCCAAGGAGTGGCTCTTTTTAGGAGACCACCATAACCACCATATTAAGTGGCCCTTTTAGTCAATATCCAACTCTTTGACAAGTTTAAAGATATGACAAGGGAAATACCAAGGCCAGGTATCCATCCACAGACAGCTGTTTCGGGGTATTGCCCCTCATCAGTGTGGAGTAGGATTCTGGCCAGGTGGGAGCAATGCCTAGTAGACAAACAAAACAATCACTGATCTCGGGGAGACCAGCCAGAGAAAAAACTGCTGGCAGCCAGCAAAGGCGCTCAACACAGTGAAATCCTAGGTTTGTTTATAGGTGTGAGCGTTAGGTATGGAGTCATCAGAATTGGGTTTATGGGATTAAAATATGGTATAAAAATCTATCTGGTCTGGTTTAGAAAACTTGTGTATTTCAACGTTTGTATCAATGGGCAGCAATTATATTGGTGGATGTCTCAAACTTTGTCACTTTTTACAGGGCAGAATACTGAAGCACAGTCATTTGGATCCTTCATCAGCACGATCAGCAGCTTAATATTTCCCAGTACTACTGACGCTCCGGAAACTCTACTAACCAGTAGTCCACCAGAAGAGACAACAGAATTATACTTTACGGAAACCACTCTTATCTTTGATGAAACCAGTAATCCACCAAAAGAGACCACAAATGCTTTGCCATCTAATGGAACCAGTAGTCAACCAGAACATACAACAAAGACATCTGTTTCCATCACCAAAACCAGCAGTCAACCAGTAGAGTCCACATCTAAAAGTACAATATCCTTTACTGAATCGAGTGTAAAACCAGAAGAGAATCCCACCACACCCTTATCGACAGAAAGCAGTACTGAACCAGATGGGACATTGGAGACAGGAACACCTTCTGGTAGCAGTCAAATAATACCAACCATTGACCTATCATCCACCACAAGTGGCAATACTACATCAACCGATACGCAATCAAGAAGTACCCAACCAGAACTGCCTACCACCTACTTACCATCAAGCACAACATCTTCCAGAACCTCTTCTCTGATGTTTGCAAGCATGATGTCCCATAACCCATCATCTAATGGTACTTCATCTACGTCATCGACACCTAGTACCATAACAAACTTATCCTACCAGACAAGCATCCAAACAACTGTAACCAAAACTGAACCAAAATCAAATATAGTGACCACTGCCTCTTCTGATATTTCTCCATCGGCAGCCAATACCATTGGACAGTCTACGATGACTGCTTCAAACGAAAGCTCAACTACATCGGTTATCACATCAAGGACCAACATTGACAGTGCCCATCCATTACCAACAAATCAATCACTGGAAAGTAATAGCGCAAATATGTCTTCTAGTACATTAGCACCATTCTTGACATCAGCTACTGGTATGGAGACAAGTCCCAGTACATCAACATCATCTACCAAAGTAGGAGCAACTAGTAGTCAGTCAGTATCATACAACAACACAGACATTAGTACAGGAACTAGTAGCCCTCTTGCTCCTAACAATACTATTGCAGCCAGTGTTTCTCTGATAACGACAAATGTTTCACCAATGTCAACCAGTTCCCATTTGGGAAGAACTTTTAGCCAACCATCTTCTCAAAACAACGTAGATGCATCTTCTGCTACATCAGCACCTGGTATAATCCCAGAATCTTCAAGTATTGTCACACTAAGTTCTAAAACTGATACAGTCACACAATCAAGTTCAAGGCTTTCAACTAAAGACATCATGGTGACATCTTCTATCGATAGGAACCAATCAACGACTGATAGCATAACAGAATTTCCTAGCACCAGTCCTCATACCATAATGAGTAATTCATCAACGTCTTCCAGTTTATCTTCTGAAAATAAGAGCAGCTTGACCACACCTTCTGGGAATGATGCCAGTAACCCACCTTCCCACACTAGAACCACAATAACATCATTCAACAGTGATACTACAAGCCAGGCAGTTGTAAGTGACTCAGTGACAACTGCAGACCCAACAACTTCCAGTATCACCACAATCAACATCTTAGGTGTTACCAAGGTTAATGAATCTTTTAGTTCTTCGACAAGAACTTCAAGTCCAATCTCTTCTTTTGATAATGTTACAGGTGCCTCCAGTGTGTCTTCTGGTGAAACTTCTACGTCACCTACTATTTTGACCAATATAACCTCATCTTCTAATCCAACAAGTATCACGTCCACCCCAAACAGTAACACAGTGGCATCTTCAAGTAATATTGCCAATTCAACCATATACATGGGAGGCTCTACACAATCATCAGCACCAACTGCAACCACTGATATTGTGACTTCATCCAAAAATGGAACCAGTATTCAAACAGTATCCACCAGTAGCATGGCACCGGCTTCTAGCCAATCTACTGTCACCAGTAGTCCCTCATTTGACATGACTAAAACAGTCTCATCTTCAGTGTCATCAATACTTAATACTACTGAAGTTTCTTCCAGTGTCCACACAACTCCACCAAGCATGACGACATCCTCAGACATTGGTGTTTCCAGTTCTTCAACAGTTTCCATAAATACTTCAACTAACTCATCAGTGTCAACATCAACACAGGGAACCACAATGAACTTAACAAATAACTCAATGGCTCCAATGAGCAACACATCCATGTCTCCCAACAACCAGACATCTACTACCACGTTTTCACCTTCCACCATCACTGGCTTGAGCACAGACACAAAGCCTTCTTCAACAGCAGCTACCAACTCCAGTTCTTCTTCTCAAGTGACCCACTTCTCCTCAATCACCAAAAACCAAGGCACCCAGGGCCAGAATTCAGGTAAATTAGTATATCATAGACATGACATATACATGAGATTTAGAAGGAAAATAGATGAATGTGAGCTAATTCACCACTTGATTCTTTTTCTAGTTGCCACAACCAATGGCTCCATCAATTTCTTGGCTCCTTGGAAAATCATTGTCATCTCCTTGGCTGTTGGCATCGGAGCTTTTGTTGTTGTTGGAGGAACATTATTTGTAAGTCTTTCTTTCTTAACTAATTTTCAAGCAGCACAAATGGAAAAACATTTTTTTACTTAAAACATCTAATCCTGGGGGGTCATTATCAGTTTTTGAAACTGCTATTAGTAAGGCTGGGTTCAGATGGATGTATTTCATGGTCCATATACGGACCGTAATACCTGGACTGACCGGGGGTCTATCAACCTAAACTGACAGCCCCCTACATGTCTATAAGGCTATGAGCTCAGGGATAGGGGACCATATATGGACCATGAAACAGGCTTGTCTGAACCCGGCCTAATTCTGCACCACAGAGTGGGATGATTGTGAGGAGTATGGCCATTCATGGATTGCTCTAATTATCTCAAGCTGTTTTTAATAGGGCTAGGGTTAACCATGGAGTATTTGTCTTCCCCCAATGGACCAGAAATTTAGCAATTCAGATCCTATTCATTTTAAGGAACTAGTAGAATCCGTCTACACTTGAACAGATGCTACTTAGAATATGGCATCTGAAACCCTAAGGCGGGCTTTGCACGTTGCGACATCGCAAGCCGATGCTGCGATGTCGCACTCGATAGTCCCCGCCCCCGTCGCAGGTACGATATCTTGTGATAGCTGGCGTAGCGATAATTATCGCTACGCCAGCTTCACATGCACTCACCTGCCCTGCGACCGTCGCTCTGGCCGGCGACCCGCCTCCTTCCTAAGGGGGCGGGTCGTGCGGCGTCACAGCGACGTCACACGGCAGGCGGCCAATGGCGGCAGAGGGGCGGAGATGAGCAGGATGTAAACATCCCGCCCACCTCCTTCCTTCCGTATAGCCGCTGGAGGCAGGTAAGGAGATGTTCCTCGTTCCTGCGGCTTCACACACAGCGATGTGTGCTGCCGCAGGAATGAGAAACTATATCGTACCTGTCGCGGCACCGGCATTATGGAAATGTGCGGAGCCTGCACCGATGATACGATAACGACGCTTTTGCGCTCGTTCATCGTATCATCTAAAATTTACACACTACGACACCGCAAGTGACGCCGGATGAGAGTCACTTTTGATTTGACCCCACCGACATCGCACCTGCGATGTCGTAGTGTGCAAAGCCGCCCTAAATATATAGATGAGTCCAATCATTGGCGTAACTAGAGTTTGATGGGCCTTGATGCAAATTCTGGACCTGGGACCCCATGCATCACCGCATGTTGGTCAGATGTATGTATATGTATGGATATATTTAGCTTTCTAAATCCTATAAAGACATACAAGTTGCCTTTCCCCCATCCCATTATGTAGTAATGTCCCCCATCCTGGGCTCCTTCCTTGTAAATATGTCCCCTATTCTGGTATACAGTATTTGTTCTATATCCTGGTATATATGCCCCTCATCCTCGTAAATTTGTCCTCCATCCTGGTATATATGTCCCCCATCTTGGTATATATGCCCCCATCCTGGTATATACTGTCCCCTTCTGGTATATACTGTCATCCTAATGGGCTCCTCTTGGTATATATGTTCTTCTCCTGGGCCCATCCTGGTCTATACTGTCTCCCTCCTGGTGTATACTGTTCTCACCCTCCCCAGCTCCCATGTTGTGCGCCATCCTCCTCTATAGCCGTCAGACAGTGGCGTCCGTGCTATGGCAACACATGACATCATTGTCATGCGCCGCCTCAATCACGGCCAGCACCGTGTATTGCAGTGCATGGACCAGACAGGTCTATGCATTGCGATGCATTTCAACTGGATATGCAGCCTCGGACGCACATCCTTCTAAAGCATGGGCTGGGGCCAATGGGCCCCGTGTACCCAGGGCCCGGCCATGGTCGCAATCCCTGCAACCGCGATCATTCCACCCCTAAGTCCAACGTTAACGTTCCACAAATTTTGGCATGGACTCTAGTTTCTCAAGATATCAGTTAATGCTAACAAAACCATGGACAATCCACAACTTGCATTACAACAACCCTCAACATATAAACCCATAAAGCATAAACATCTCCCGACAGATGGTCGTGAAATTAGCTTTTTGAGTTTTTCTTTTAATGATGGTCGTTACACAATCACTTTTGATTTACTAAGGTCGGCGTCACACGCTACGATATATGGGGCGATATATCATCGGGGTCACGGATTCTGTGACGCACATCTGGCATCGTTTGACATATCGTAGCTGTCACACGCTACGATATGTCAAACGATGCCAGATGTGCGACTGTGAACAAGCAAAAATACTCACCTTATCGTTGCTCGTTGACACGTAGCTCATTTTCATAAAATCGTTCCTCCTTCTGCGCGCAGGTTGTTCATCGTTCCCGTGGCAGCACACGTTGCTCCGTGTGACACCCCGGGAACGACGAACTGCAGCGTACCTGCGGCCGTCGGCAATGCAGAAGGAAGGAGGTGGGTGGGATGTTACGTCCCGCTCATCTCCGCCCCTCCGCTTCTATTGGGCAGCCGTTGTGTGATGTTGCTGTGACGCCGAACGTCCAACCCCCTTCAGGAAGAGGATATTCGCCGCCCACAGCGAGGTCGTTCGGGAGGAAAGTACATGTGACGGGGGTAAACGACTTTGTGCACCACGGGCAACAAATTGCCCGTGACGCACAAACGATGGGGGCGAGTGCGATCGCTCATGCGAACGATCACACGATATATCGTCCCGTGTGACGTCAGCCTTAGGTGACCCTAATATTGACTTTATCGTGTGATACCTAATGAATATTTATTAAAAGACAAAGCTCCTCTAACTATTCATTTTGTTTTGCAGGCGATATACCATATCCGAAATCTTAAAGGAATGAACCGCTACGTTGTTTCTGGCTCCTTTATTTAAGCTGCTGACTTCAATATCTAAAATGTACAGATTTCTATCTTCAACTCATCAGTGTTATGTCCATAGAGAGATATACTGCCACTACTGGCCAGTGCGAGTATTACATCCTGTCGTAATTGACTGTTACTGAATCTTTGGAACCGTATAGTATTTATTTAGGAGATTACTCAGCAATTCTGGCGCCCTATGGCCACTGTGTGTGTTATAGATGCTCCGCAATATAGAAAGCAGTGTGAGGGCGACATCCAGTGGTTTATGTGTCTACTACATATGTTATATTTTATCTTTTATTTTTCTCTAACCGGATCGGGTGATATGATGAAAGCGTTTTTGCTGATCTGATAACCAAAGTGATGCAGCATTGCGGGTCAGTGCTAAACTTAAAGATGTTATGTAAGATTTTGTAATAACTGTATTAAATAATTTATTTTTTTGATATGTATCCTAAAGTTATATGTTCTGTAGCTACAAATGCTCTGACGATTAAAGAAACCAAAAAACAACAAACCGGATGGACGTCAGTCATTACACTGGATGGGTATGACTCGCCCACCCCAGGGCTATGGGACACTCGGTGCCGGGCCGGACTAGTCCTGTGGTAGTCAGTGGTGGCTGGGCCCGGCTCCGTGGCCCTGGTGGGTGTCAGTAGAATATGTGGCTTGCTTGTTAATGGTTGTGTTCGTGACGCCACCTGTGGTATGCGGCTAATAAGCCGCCGCTGCTGTGTGAGGCCTCCGGGATGATATTATGGCAGCAATGGTAGTACTGCTCCCCACAGGTGGAGCAATGCCCGGGGCACAGTTGGTGCTTGTGAATGTCTATGCAGATGAAATAACAGAGACCACTTCAAGGGTGCAGTTCAAGTTCTTTACTCACAGTTCTTGTCACAGCTGCAGGGACCCTTGGACTGCTGGGACCACTGTCAGGGACCTCCGCCGTTTCTGGGTGATTCTGAGAGAGAAAGCCGGTGCCCTTCTCTTAGTGTCTCTTTCTTCTGCTGTCTTCCTTAGCCTTGCCTTTGTTAGGATAGACCTGGCTTGGCCTCCACTACAGCCTCCAGGCTGGGGGGTCACCTGTCGGCTGATTACCCCTTTTCTGGAAGTCTGCTATGGGTTCTGGCCCTGGGAGCTTGCAACGTCCCTGGGCCTCGGTTTTTACTGTTTGGAGATGATTTTGCACTCCTCCAGTCTCTAGGGACCGTCCCCTGTCGCAGCTTAATCCCTCCACCGATGTTACTGTGGAACAGGCCACCGCAGCCTACAACTACCCGTGGCACTTCTAGGGCCCTCTCTCCTTGGTACCTCTAGGCCTGCTCGTGATACTTCCAGGACTACCCGTGGCCCTGCGACTCCTTCTGTTCCTACGTGGTGTCACCTGGACCTCTGGGTCCCAGGGTCTTCACCAGGAAGCGTCTCCTTCAGTTCCTCTGCTCCTGTCTGACTTGGAGCTTTCTTTCCTTCTTTCTTTTCTTTCTCCTCCTTGCCTGCCTCCAGCAGGCCTCCTCCTCCCTCCTTTCTCTCGTTCTTGTTCTCCAACTACATGCTGGCTCTTCACCCTTGCTCTCCCTGAGGTAGACTGACTAAACTTGACCTTCCTATCTGTGTCTGCTCTCAGATGGCTCCTCCCACCTCCCCAGTTGCTAAGCTGTAACCTATAGGAGCAGGGATGGGTCTTACCTCCCAGCATGCAGCATGGGAGGGTTGCCTGCCACTTTCCCTGGTCCTAGTATGTACCTAAGAATGGGTGTAGTGTGGATTTACCAGGGGAGTTCACTCTCTTCCTCTCCCAGAATGGGGCATCACACCGCTGGTGGGGTGCAATGACCTGTGGCGACGGAAGCCTCAGGGGCGCCACAGGTAGATGTTGCTATCATTTTTGGGTGGTGTGGATCATAATAATGGGGAGGGATTGGATTGTGTTTGCCAATACTTCAGACTAACACTACGACATCACTAGCCGATGCTGTGATGCCGAGCGCGATAGTCCCCGTCCCCGGCGCACATGCGATATCTTGTGATAGCTGCCGTAGGGAACATTATCGCTATGGCAGCTTCACACGCACTTACCTGCCCTGCGACGTCGCTCTGGCCGGCGACCCGCCTCCTTCCTAAGGGGGCGGTTCGTGCGACGTCACAGCGACGTCACACGGCAGGTGGCCAATAGAAGCAGGTGAGCGGAGACGAGCGGGACGTAAACATTCCGCATTGCAGCCGGGACGCAGGTAAGGAGATGTTCCTCGCTCCTGCGGCTTCACACACAGCGATGTGTGCTGCCGCAGGAACGAGGAACAACATCGTAACATCGGTCCTTCCGAAATTATGGAAATGACCGACGCTACACCGATCATATGATTTCGACGCTTTTGCGCTCGTTAATCGTAGTAAAAACGATTCACATACTCCGATGTTGACAGCGACGCCGGATGTGCGTCACTTTCGATTTGACCCCATCACATCTGCGATGTCGTAGTGTGCAAAGTACCCCTAAAGGCCCCGTCACACATAGAGATAAATCTGCGGCAGATCTGTGGTTGCAGTGAAATTGTGGACAATCAGTGCCAGGTTTGTGGCTGTGTACAAATGGAACAATATGTCCACGATTTCACTGCAACCACAGATCTGCCAAAAATGTATCTCTGTGTGTGACGGGGCCTTAAGGCCGGTGTCACACTTGCGAGTGCCTCGCGTTTATCTCGCGCAAGTCTCGCGTTGCATCACCCGGAACGGACTCACACTCTCCTCAGAGGAGGGAGTCGGCTGCATAGAGATGGGCGGCGCTATTCCAACTCAGCAGCCCAACTGGTGTGTCTGACAGGGTGTGGTGTGAGGTCTGGTTGGGATTTTGGATGCTGATGGAGGCAGTACTATAGGTTGGGAATCCAGAACCCTGGGGGTTTGAGTCCTGCACTATGAGGTAAAGAGCGTGCAGTATCCTATGATGTCCTGACTAGTCCAGGAGCGTCACAAAAGGAGTAATCCGATAAGTGAATATCATCACATTAAAGAGCGTTATCACATGACTTAGGAAAAGAAGCCAAACCTGAAACTCCATTTGCATGTAGCTATTTCAGAGTTCTTTCTCCTCATTAAAGCAAAACAAAAGTCTGTTTGGCCTCCGGTGTGTGATCTAAGGAGTATTGAGAATATGCCTTCAGTCACAATCGTTGAATGTGGAAGGGGTTAGATCTGAGCTGCCCGATGGATGGACAAAAACATCAAATTCCTTCCAGGAGCTAAGGATTTTTACGGTGCACCCTCCAGTATATATAACACATGTTTATGAGCGAGGACGACTATTCCTAATTAACTTTATGACAATATTTAGTAGCGGTTGATTGTAACCGGTGAGCGTAGCTTCCGCGACAAGATCTATTTCACTTTCAGCCAACAATCCAGTCTATAATTAGTTTTCCTTCTAGAACGAGTGACGCCTCTCGGGAACGTTGATCAAAGTTCACTTGACCTCATGCCAGATATTATGAAATATGTTATCTGCGATATGTTCTCAATGTCACATTGTGTTATCTTTACCTTGATTGCCAATATCAGGGTCTATTTATAAACCGGTGGACAAATGTTATGTAATCGGAACGTTCAGTAATTCTCATAAGTGGTGGCCAAGAGGTAGGACCATCACCAAGAACTGGGACCACCGCCATACACCATGTGAGAAACAAACACTTTTCACCTTTAGTTTGGAGGTTTTCCACTTCATTAGCTGCTATCTTACGTAATAAACTATTAATTTTACACTATTTTTAGTGGCACACTCCTATTCCGCTTCGATAACTACTATTTAACCACTTTAGATGCCACTGCCAACTCTGACAATGGCATTTTAAGGGGTATTCTCAATTTTGGAAGTTATACCCTATCTATTCTATAGGGTATAACTTCCCGATCACTTGGGGTCCAACCACTGGGCCGAGACTAAAAATACTTTGATTCTTGAAATGCGTTGGGGGTTTTTTAGCACTCACTGTATCCTTTTGTTTTAATTGTATCAAAAGCGAAATAACCTTCGCCGTCACAAAGAGTGCAACCACAATCGGGCCTGTGCAGGTAGGAGGCCCGACTATGACAGCTTCTACAGATGCGCATTTCGTTGAAGTATATTGTGGCGCAGAGACCACCAGCTTCCTGTCCCTCAATACTTATAGTGATCACCGGCCTATCAGAGGCTGGCAGTTGACATCGGTGTGCTCATCGCGGGCATCACATGACATCACCGCCATGTGCCGCCTTCTCCTCTGTGTTAGCTACTATGGAGGAAGAGGGTGCTGCTAGTCGAGGGAGTTTAGACAAGTAAGAAGGATAAATTATTTTTTGTGTTTAAAAGTGTTTAACGAGGGTACAAGGATGATGGCCATTATTATAGGATGTGCCCAGGACAGGGCCATTATAGGAAGGAACCACGATGGAGACACTTTTACATTAAGGGCCCAGGATGAGGGACATTATTAAGGGCCCAGAATGGGGGACATTATTAAAGAATGAGGGTCAGGATGAAAGGATGGAAGACATAATTAAAAGTTGGGCCAGGATGTGGGACATTATTATCGGATGGGGGGCATTATTACATAAAAGGTCCAAGACGAGGGCCATCATTACACGAAGGAGCTCAAGATGGGAAATATTATTACGTAAAGGGACCATGATGGGGGTCATTATTAAAGAATGAGAGCCAGGATGGGGGGCATTATTAAAGGATAGGGTACATTATTACATAATGGGTCCAGGACAAAAGCTATCATTACACGAAGGAGCTCAAGATGGGGGATATTATTACATAAAGGGCCCACGATGGGGGTCATTATTAAATAATAAGGGGTAGGATGGGAGAATTATTAAAGCATGGTGCCAGAAGGGGGTCATTATTACAGGACTGGGGACATTACTACAGACAGGGACCATAATGGAGGACATTATTAAATAAAGAGGCCAGGATGGGGGCCATTATTACAGGATGGGGACCATTATTACAGGATGGGGGATATTATTACAGGATGGAGGACATTACTACAGGGTCTCGGAGCACTCTAGTTACACTACTGTGTACCGATAAATTTTGGATTTTAACTCCTCAAGATTATACATCTGAAATTGGATCGTTTTGCAATATATTTTCCCTATCGTTTGTACACACATGGCAGCAGTGTGATTCTGCGCTTCACATTCATCCATACTTGGAAGAGGTAAGCTGGTGTTTCTGTAACAGCAGGCCCAGGACGCAGCACACAGAGAAGGAAACACAGAGATGACTCAACTGTATTTATTAATGCACAAACTGGGATGGGGAAAATACAGGGGATATTTATCACAAGATGAATTGTTCCCAGTCTTCAGATTACATGAGCAATAGACAGAGCAGTTGTTTGTACAGATTTGCTTTAGCTGGCTCCAGGAAGAGCACTACTTTACTAAACAATTCGTACCCACTTCAACTAGTATGGCGATGTCGCGGGCGGAGGAGGGGACGCTGCGCTCACCCACTGCTCGCGTCCGGCTGCTACTGCTGCTGCTCGGTGGTGGCTCGAGCGGTGGGCCGGATCCTGGGGACTTTCTCGCCCGTGAGTGAAAGGGGGGGTGGTGTGGTTTGGGGATATTGTCCGTGACGCCACCCACGGTTGTGGTGAGGTTGTGACACCACCGCTGCTCTGGACGGGGATCCCGGGAGCGATGACAGGGAGCAGCTTGGATGTTGTTTCTCCCCTCCGTGGGTAGGGGGGTTGGAGGTCCCGGGGCCCCGGTGAGGGTTAGGGATGGCAGGCGAGTTACGGGGCCTGGTGAGGTGCAGGGTCGCGGGGGCAGCGCGGTGCCGCACGGCACAGTGGTACTCACTCAGCCAATGAATAATGCAGAGTCTCCGGTAAAACAAACGGCTGGATGGACGCGTCCCACAGGCGGCTCCGGTGTTTCTCCTCCCGGTAGGTTGATGGTGACTGCCTTTCCCTGCACCTGCGTTGTGTTTACGGTTCCAATGGCTTCCCACCGATAACCCGCTCCCCAGCTTGGGTGGATGCTGAGGGAGCCCCTTTTGACCGCAGGCTCTGGCCCTGGGAACTGTAGCCTTGGCGGTGACTGTGTTTCCCTCTACGGTGTGAGCTGTTGCCTTCAATTGGGTCTTGACTGCTGGGAAACCCCGGAGGTTCCCTTCGCTAACGGATTTGACCAGTTTTACGGCGACTCCTAGGCTGGTCGGGGTCCGTAGGCCCTTCCGGAAGGTGCTGGCTTCTCTTCACTCCCCGATCCGGTACCGGCGGGCCACCGCCCATCCCCAATCCTTACGGTTCACTCAAATCAGCCTCTCCTGCAGACGGTCACCACCGTCTGCCAACCTTGCTGTACGTGCCCGGGCCACACACCCGGACACAGTCAGTCTCCTCTACTGCCACTTCACTTCTCCGACTCCCTAACTGAACTGAACCTTTTTCCCGCCTCCAGGACTGTGAACTCCTTGGTGGGCGGGGCCAACCGCCTGGCCCACCCCCTGGTGTGGACATCAGCCCCTGGAGGGAGGCAACAAGAATTTGTGTTTAGCTTCGGTGTGCCTAGCCGGGGTGTGGGGTGTGTTGTTGTAGTACCTGTGATGTCCTGGCTTGTCCAGGGCGCCACAGGGATGTATATATATCAGGGCCTCTGCCCGTAGTCCCAACAATATTATATCCTAAAGGCCCCATCACACACAGCGATATCGCTTGCGAGCACACCCACCCCCGTCGTTTGTGCGTCACGGGCAAATCGCTGCCCGTGGCGCACAATATCATTCAGAGCCGTCACACGGACTTACCTGACTAGCGACGACGCTGTGGCCGGCGAACCGCCTCCTTTCTAAAGGGGCGGTTTGTGCTGCATCACAGCGGCGTCACTGAGTGGCCGTCGAATAGAAGCGGAGGGGAGGAGAAAAGCGGCCGTAACATCCCGCCCACCTCCTTCCTTCCTCATTGCCGGCGCCCGCAGGTAAGCTGTAGTTCGTCATTCCCGTGGTGTCACACGTAGCGATGTGTGCTGCCTCGGGAACGACGAACACCCTGCGACCTCAACAATCAACGATTTTTTGAAAATGAACGACGTGTCAACGATGGACGATTTGGTGAGTATTTTCCATCGTTAACGGTCGTTCGTTGGTGTCACACGCAACAACGTCACTAACGATGCCGGATGTGCGTCACGGAATCCGTGACCCCGGCGATATATTGTTAGATATGTTGTTGCGTGTGACGGGGCCTTTAGTCTCTTAAATTTAAAACACTATCATTACAGTCTCCACATTAAGTACCGCACAGCCGAGCAGGAAGCAACAGCCTTGCACATTTGGGGCACCCACGGATGTCTATCTTGACAAGCGACATCTTCAGCTTGACCACGTAGTCCCAGCCGGGGGTCTTGATAGGCGTTGTCTGCGGCTTGACCACGTACTCTAAGCTCGGGGTCTTGACAGGCGATGTTGGGGACTTGACAGGTGATGTCAGTGACTTGGTCTCGCGGGCTGGACTTGGGGTCTTGATGGGCGTTGTCGGGGACTTGGTCTCGCGGGCTGGATGTGGGGTCTTGACAGGTGACGTCGGGGACTTAGTCTTACGGGTTGGACTCGGGGTCTTGGCAGGCAGTGTCAGGGACTTGGTCTCGCAGGCTGGACTCAGGGTCTTTTTCAGGCACACTACCTGTCCCAGACTGTTTAGGAATACAGACCAGGCCAGGTGAGTCTTCTGCAGGGGAGGCCACCATCCTCACCCCTGCGTGCACATGTCTCAGTTTCTCCTTCTTCGCACCAGAACTCCCCTTCCAGTCACCTCCAGGCCGCTTTTATCCTGTTTCTGCATCACTGCTCCCTTCAAAACTCATCCTACCCTGAACGGCCTCCCATCAGGAAACTGCTGACAGGTTTTCTTTCTTAGGTGACTTTTCTTTCTCAGGCTATTATTTCTTCGGCCAGCAGAGGGCAGTATCCCATTACTAATCCTATTAGGTTGCTCTAATTGAACAGGCTGTTCTGCCCACCTTCCTACATTTCCATATTACTTATTCCAACCACTGGGAACCCTAAGAACTGGGGCTTTGAAGTGTCCAATGTGAATGGAGCGGTGGTCATCATTTGCAAAGGCAATCAATTTTAATGGGACCGTAAGAGATAGCTGACCGCAGTTGTTTATCATTTCCACTAAGAATGAATGGAGCAGCAGAGCGCTTGATTGACCACTGCTTTGTTTACAAGGGGTTCTTCAGAGCTTTAGTTCTCGAAATCAGTGAGGTCCCAGTGGTTGTGCCCCACCGATCTGGAAGTTATTCCTCATCCCATGTGTCGTGGGCGGGGAGGACGCCGCTGCGCTGCGCTCGCTAACGCTCGGGTCCGGCGCTGCTGCGACGGCTACTCGGTGGCTCGAGCGGTGGGCCGGATCCGGGGACTCGCGCGGCCCTCCTCGCCAGTGAGTGAAAGGGGGTAGTTTGGTTTGGGGATTTGGTCCGTGACGCCACCCACGGGTTGTGGTGAGGTTGGGCACCACCGCTGCTGGTGACGGGGATCCCGGGAGCGAATGTAGGGAGCAGCTGGGATGTTGTTTTCCCCCTCCGTGGGTAGGGGTTGGTGGTCCCGGGGCCCGGTGAGGTGACGGGGAGGCAGGGTTGGCAAGGTGCAGGGTCGCCTGGACTGCGCAGCACGGTGCCGGATGGCACGGTTGTACTCACTCAGCCACAAATGTACGCAAAGTCTCTGGTAAACCAAACGGCTGGATGGACGGGTCCCGCAGCCGGCTGCTGTGGCTTCTCCCGGACGGTTGGTGGTGACTGCCTTTCCCTGCACCTTTTTGTATGTTCGGTCCCGATGGATTCCCACCAGTAACCCACTCCCCAGCGTGTATATGTGCCGGAGGAGCCCTTTTGCCCGCAGGCTCTGGCCCTTGGAACTCTAGCTGTGGCGGTAGCTGTATTTCCTTTTGCTGGTCGGACGGTTGCCTTCAATCGGGTCTTGGCTGTTAGGAAACCCCTGGGGTTCCGGTCACTGACGGATTTGACCTCTAAAGGCAACTCCAAGCCTGGTCGGGGTCCGCAGGCCCTGCCTGTGTGTGATGGCTTCACTTCGCTCCCCGGTTCGGTACCGGCGGGCCACCGCCTGTCCCCGGTCCTACGGTTCCGCGTTGATCTGCCTCTCCTGCAGACGGCCACCACCGTCTGCCAACCTTGCTCTTGGTGCCCGGGCCACACACCCGGACACGGTCAGTTTACTCCTCACTTCTCCTCTCCCTTGCACTTCCCTAACTGTTCTCTACTTCTCACTCACTGATCTGACTTCCTTTCCCGCCTCCAGGACTGTGTACTCCTCAGTGGGTGGGGCCAACCGCATGGCTCCACCCCACCGGGTGTGGACATCAGCCCCTGGAGGGAGGCAACAAGGATTTTGTGTCTGGCTGATGTGCCTGTCTCAGGGTGGGGGTGTGTGTTGTAGTACCTGTGATGACCTGGCTAGTCCAGGGCGCCACACATGTATTAGGGATACCTTCAAAACTTGAGAATATCCCTTTAAGTGATGCAGTCTTCGTGAGGTGTCTTTAGTGGGCCATTCGGGCACACATTGGCCCACCAAAATGGGATCAGTGATGGCTTTGCCATGGCAGCCAGGCAAACCCATCAGTGACAGGTACAGGAGCACAGTACCTCCACATCAGCATTATTTAGAACAACAGGAGAATAATTGCACTTCACTAATGATAATGAGATGACTCTGCTGAACCTGCCAAAGTTAACACAGCAAAGCAGGAAAATGAGCTGCAGAGATAAAGATATGTCCGTATATTGTTTGTCGTCTAACGGTCAATGTAAAAGGTACAATTTTCAGTTCAGTTTTGTCCTTTCTAATAAAGCTGAGCTGCAATACCAAAATATAACCAAAGTGGCGCTGTTTTCTAAAAATAATATAATCCTATATAATCCCTTTAGAATATTGCATGCTTTAAACAATGCTTATTGTTAAAAAAAAATGGCCCCAACATAAAAATGTATTCCAAACTGTTTAGCCACCTCGACCTCCAACGATCAGCTGCAACCTGGTAGTCAAGGTTGATATTGCCTGCAGCGCCTACATAGGTGAAACAAGGGATTACACAGCTTTATGAGATGTTTGTGTATTGCATGGACATGTTGGGTCCTCCTAAGGGAGAGATACACACAAAATTCACAGAAGCAACCCCTTTAAATCTTACTCAACGTCATGAGAGGTAATTAGGACATAAATGACCAGATTCTTGCAAGACATAGAGTGATGCAAAATATCGAAAGCATTGTGGCAGCTCATTAATAATTCATGAGCCGGGTTTCTGTGTCGTGGCTGAGCGCTGAGTCACTAGTATCACCGCTCCCATCCCAGACTAATCCAAAAAGAAGACAAAAAGCCGAGGAGATCCTCTATGAATACTTAAAAAACGGCAACACCCAAAATAAGAATTTAACCCCTTAACAAAAATGTGCAGTCTCAAGTCTTTAAGGGGAAGTCTAATCTATAGGATCTTATCAAAGATATATACAAAGAGATCCCAGTAAATCATCTGGGATCTGATTAGATCTATTCGGTCACAGAAATCGTTAATCAGTATGACAAAGGTAAGACTTCTCCTCACCTTGGTCATGTATGGAAGAAGCCCATGTTCGTGAACTGTGGCAGTCTCAGGAGTAGGACAAACTGACATTTATCACCTATTCTGTGGATAGGTTAGAAATATCTGTAGCTGGAAACCTCTTCTAAAAGAAAAAACAGCACCATACCTGTCCACAGGTGGTATTGCAGCTTATCCTCAATTATTTCAACGGAACAGTGTTGCAATACCAGACTCAACCAACTGACAGATGTGGTGCTGTTTTGGGCAGGAAGGATTAGGGGCATAATCATGGTGGGTTTAGGGATTGTAGTGGCACACAGGCCCTGATGCCAAGGCTTAAATGGTCTCTTTTATCCACATGAGATCATTACTATCAATACAAGATTTTGCATTGAGGACAATGGTCTTCAAGAAGAGCCCATGATTTTTTTGTACAATGGACAATCCCCTTATTCTGTCAGATCTTAATTTTATTCCCTGTTTCCAGATCCATAAAACAGTTATCCCTATCTAATAAAGTTAAGGTTTATCACTAGAATATGCCAAATTTTGTTAATCAGAGAAGGTCCGACCTCTAGGACACCCACCGATCCTGAAATTGAGCAGGTAGGCCACTAGGCCCTTTCGTTGCTTCCTTCCTGGACAGTGGTGTCCCACCACCGACTGTGCATTAGAACTACAGCACACCTCCGTTCATTCGAATCTGCTGTGCTGAAGCTCCATACACCTGTGATTGCTGGGACTTTATGATCTCTGGTGGTTCTATAGGTTCCTAGTGATGGTGGTTCTATAGATTCCTAGTGATGGTGGTTCAGGCTCCTAGTGATTTGCCATCGCTTTATGAAATTGGAACAACCCTGTAGAACAAACTGAAGTACTTGGTGGTGATTGAGTATAAAGAGTAGGAGGAGTATTTTACTGTCTCTGCCAAAGTCACCAACTGGAAGACAATCAAAGAAGTCTTGATCATGATGACATCAAGAACCCTGAAGGCCAAACCCAATAACAGAATGTTCTGAAGAAGAACTGTAATTCATATGGTCACCAGGAGTCCACACGTGCTTGACCTTGTCCATAATAACCACCTAGTCCATAAGGAGGAAATTATGGCATAAGAGGTCATGCAAGAAGCCTTCTCCAGAGAAATGACTGAGTACCTCAACATCTATCTAAAATAATAAAATAATGTATTTTTGTAATTAATTTACGTAATAATATCTATCTTATTAGCTTTTATTTTCGGGATGGGGAAATTGTAAATCTTGTATCTGAGATTAATGACAACAACTTGCACTTTGCTTATTTAGGTTGAGCAATTCCTTTGAATTCCTAGCGATCCTTCAGGAGCCTCGGTGATAATTGTAGGATCTGAGTAATATATGCAAAGCTTATGTGCTCAATCCTGGAGCCACGTCATGAGCAAGGAACGTCTCTGACAATAAGTCATGACTGGAATATCCATACTCTGGAAATATAGAGATCTAGATGCTAGATAAAACGCCTACAAATTCACACAGAAAAAATCATTCAATCATCATTTATTGGAATCATCTCTTTTGACCTTTTTTCGACTTTTGGATAAGTAATGGGGCACCTTCAGTGCTTCATGTACATTTCACCTTGCTGCTCACCTGTCCGGCTGCCACCACTCTGTACCGTCCAGTCCCCCTCTCTAGCCAGACTCTTCTTTACTCTGGTGCGTGATATCTTCTTTGAGCATCTTTGCTCTGTACTTTTGGCTTTCGACACTAAGTAGGTCTCCGAAGTTACAACGTCACACAGTGACATCAACTACACACTCGGCGCTGAAAGCCCAAGCGTAGAGTGATGATGCCCAAAGAAGACACCATGTATCAGAGAAAGGAAGATGTCAGATGGAGTAGAGGGCTGGACAAGGAGCTGCAGAAGTAGAGGAATAGTTTAGTTTTACCGACTATCATGACGGAGTCAGGCTCTGTTCCCATTGCAGAGTCTGACACTCGAACCAATGGTTTCTCTGGTGTTTCTGTTCAACTCATGCAGACCCGGGCGTCAACCTGCTGTCTGCTCATTCATTAACAGGCTAACCTCTGCTAGCCTGCTCGTGTAGGCTTCTTTGATCACATGTAAGGAAACCGATCACTTCTGCTCCTCTCATTTTTAGGCTGGAGGAAATTATCTACCTACGCCAACTATAGTTTATGCTGTGTTGGTCTGAGAGTTGTGGTGTCCCAGAGGTTCTGGAGAAAGAGTTGCTTTGTGCTTGGTGTTGTTGTGGAGATACCTGTCATCTTGTTGTTTTCAACCTTGCTCTTGTTTTCCTCCTAATCTGTTGTTGTCTTATACCTCTGTGTGTGCATGCTGTGGGACAGAGTTTTGTTTTTTCCCGTTTGTCTATTTCCGTGGGTTAAATCTCACTCCTGTCCCGACCCCCTTTGGGGAGAGGGTATCAGATCAGGCTGGTCAGGAGCAGGGCCCGGAAGAAGACTCAGACATCCCAATCTCTGAGAATCGAGATAGCACAAGGCCCTCTAGTCTAAAGGCTGTTTTACACGGTACGACCGATTGTGCAATTTCACAATCGATCGTACCTGCCCCCGTCCTTTTTGCGTTACGGGCAAATCACTGCCCGTGGCGCACAAAGTCAGTAACCCCCGTCACACATACTTACCTCTTATGCGACCTCGCTGTGGGCGGCGAACGTCCACATCCTGGAGTGGGAGGGACGTTCGGCGTCACAACGACGTCACACGGCCGCCGGCCAATAGAAGCGGAGGGGCAGAGATGAGCAGGATGTAAACATCCCGCCCACCTCCTTCCTTCCACATACAGCCAGCGGCTGACCCGGGAGGCAGGTACGCGATGTTAATCGCTCCCGTGGTGTCACATGGAGCGACATGTGATGCCACGGGAACGATGAACAACCGTCGCCCGCTTTCAGGACCAATATTATGGAACCTAGCGACCAGTACACGACTCACGATTTGTGAGCGATACTGCGTCTCTAGGAGGTGTCACACAGTCCGGCATCGCCAGCGATGCCGGATGTGCGTCACAAAAACCGTGAAACCGACGATCTATCGCACGATAGATTGTGTGGTGTAAAGCAGCCTTAAGGGTCAGCTTAGGGGCCCCAGTTTCCCACTATACCAATAGCCCGGCGTGACAGGTTAATATCAATTTTTTTTTACACCCTACTTTTATTATTCTCTGGGATTTTGAGACATGCAAATTGAATTTTCTTGCCTAATTTGATCGATCTGCCAAATTTAAATTTTGGCAAAATCAGCTAGTCGCTACAAAATAGATAATATTGCGGATCCCAACCGCATCTGATTGACATTATAGAAACTCATCCAAGCTCCCCAAATTCACAAACAAGAAGATTATCTTGTACTTATGGGGGGTGTAGCGCTGGCATCCCTGCAGGAACAAGGACTTACTCACCACTTACTCGCCACCCCAGCCAGGTTGCATCCCCTGGCCATCCACGTGTGCTGCTGCCTCCTTCCCACCCCGACGCCTGAGCACACAGCCCTGGTCTCCCGAGAGTGTGTTTATGGCAAGCGTGCGCGCGCCAGCCCTCCTCATAAAGGGTCAGCGCGCTATTTCCAGGAAATGTCCTACAGCCTATAGCTGAGAGGCACTGTGTATTGAGGCATTCTCACATTAGGGGATGTGCCTGCTCAACACTTTTAATTAGTCATTGTCAGGTCTGTCTTTCTAGGTAGTTGTCTGGTCTCGTTATCCCTGTGTCCATCACCTTTACCTGAGTCTGCCTTCCCATACCTATCTGCTACTGCCATGCCCACCATACTTGTCCATACCTGCCTGCCTATCTGCCCTGGTCATCCCATCTGCACTTGCCTGCATCTGTGTCCATACCCGACTCCGTCTCCTGTCCTGGTGGTCAGCTGCCACAGCCCCAGTCACTGCACTGGAAGTGGTACCAGGCGTCCACCTTGCGGTGGGTGCTTAGTTAAGCCATTTCCACTAAAGGGTAAGCCTGGGTCCCCCCTGTGGTCCAGTGGGTCCACTACTCCCGCTCACTGCCCCTACACTGGCCACGAGCATTACAGGGGGCCTCCCTTCTTAAGGGTTCAGCATGTTGAATTTCAACGCTTGGTTCTTTTGTTCTCAGGAGAGATAATCTACCAACATAGATGTCTGATGTTGGCTTACTCCCCTCTCACTATTGAAAATACATAAGCTTTGGCCAAATCAATTGCATGTGTAAGGAGAAATATGGCCGACAGCTATCTTATGCATTCAAGCACCTGAAGTCAGTGTAAAGAAAGTCTACATTTTTCCAACCAATTGTTGTAATTATGACAAATCCTTTATGTTATAAGAATCCCCAGCCCAAACATTAATCATAGGGTATCTGTATTTGGTCATGGATCAAGCAGCAAGTGTTTAGTTTTTCTATACTGCCTCCGCAGGTGAAAAGCAGTATTACACCATACTCATTAAAATTAATCTGATATTCTGGATGACTCACCACACTTGATGGTGTTAATGTAGACACAGTAAAAATGGTAGTTTCCAACTTAGGGACTCTCCAACTACTGCAAACCAAAAATACCAGTATGCCCTGAAAACCATACGTTATTATCAGAATTTTCCAATCCATTTTATTAATAAGCAATTGTATCTTGGCTCAGCTTGTATCAGGTATCTCTGTGCTCTGCCAGATGGGTCACGTATAATGATCCTATAATAACAGCCTTTCCAAAATAACCTTTACATTCCCAAAGATCTGCCACATGATCCCTGCTAGTGTAGTGCCCCTGAAGCCATAAGGGAGCTACAAGGTAATGCATCCCCACCAGGATGCAGGGCCTACCTAGGGACAAAGAAAACCAGTGCCATTAACAACAAAAACATTCTAATTAATCCCTGTTTTCCCCCAAATTTCCCCATAGACTGGTGGCATACTAGGGTTGGACCTAATGGATGGCCGCCTTG